>NC_074673.1:7799497-7956997 GCF_029448725.1 Salvelinus fontinalis
TGGTCCAGTGCTGCAAGGAGCCTGCAGAACTTGCTTTCTGGAGTTTGGTGTCTAGGTCCCGGAAAGTTGGCTGTTTATTACGACGTCATTCTAGTCACATTAACGCACGTTAGCAACCCCGGTTTAGGGACACCGATCCTGTAGAGGATTAAGCCCAGGCAAGCTCAATCAAGCACAGATTAAGTATTTGATATTATATCCAATTCATATTTGAAATTAGGTCTGTATGGTGAAGAAGGATGTTAGTGACATTTAAAGACATCGGATAAAGTTGATTTCTCACACTTTATTAGGTAAAGCCAAACATAATACATCATGCGAATAATAATATTGCTAATAATAATAATAATAATTCTACCTAACGTGCGTGGGCCTGATGGTTAATAGACCATTCCCCTCTCATGCAATCATGTAATATGGTACGTGAACCATGCAGAGACAAACAGAACGTAACTAATGTACACAATGTAATCCCTGCATGAAGTCAGATGAAAAGGGATCACACACTACAGCAGAGTTACGTTTCAATTCAGTCCATTCAGAAACTAACAATTCACATTTTCCTCCTTGCTTTTCCCACGAGGGAAAATTGGAATCAGAATTTCAGTTTCCCTTCCTGAATTAAAATCGAATGGCCCCAACTCCTGGTACGTGGTACCGTAAACTTGCACACAAAAGACAAAAGCTGAGTCGCTGATCCCTTGGTGGTACGCGAGGGCAACACTTGCAGTACGTAAGGACAGGAGCTGATGCATGCAGTGTCCTGCTGGTGTCATCCCTGGAGGCCCCCCGCCACCATTACCAACATGCTTCATGACACACCACTAATGAAGCTGTGTGCTGTTGACCTTCGGTCTGGTCACTAACGCATGCTGATTCCTCCTCCAGGTAGCACACACACACACACACACACACACACACACACACACACACACACACACACACACACACACACACACACACACACACACGTGGAAAACACATCCACACACTACATCCTCCACGTCCTCTGCTCCTCTCTGCCCAACTCTAATGAGCTATTGACCCCCCTGTAGATGAGTCATATAAAACAGAACACCCGCTTCCTTATTGTACTTGGTAAGGGGATGTGTGTGTGTGTGTGTGTGTGTGTGTGTGTGTGTGTGTGTGTGTGTGTGTGTGTGTGTGTGTGTGTGTGTGTGTGTGTGTGTGTGTGTGTGTGTGTGTGTGTGTGTGTGTGTGTGTGTGTGTGATACCATAGATAAAACAACTAAAACGCCCTACTCTGTCTGCTTCCTCCCTCCTCTGTCTGCTTCCTCCCTCCTCTGTCTGCTTCCTCCCTCCTCTGTCTGCTTCCTCCCTCCTCTGTCTGCTTCCTCCCTCCTCTGTCTGCTTCCTCCCTCCTCTGTCTGCTTCCTCCCTCCTCTGTCTGCTTCCTCTAACCTGTCCATCCTGGCCTCGTCTTGTACTTTTCTAAGCACCAACAAAAGACAGATGTCCTGTTTGTTTTAACCGTTAATTGAAAACCTTCCCACCCATTGAAAACAATAAACGGTAATGCTTTAGTAAGGACGTTGTGTTGTTGTTTACCCCTCCCCTTCATCTCTGTATCACGCTCCACAGCAAGGACACACACACACACACACACACACACACACACACACACACACACACACACACACACACACACACACACACACACACACACACACACACACACACACTGAACAGATGTTATCTAAACACAAGGCGTTTAAAAGGGCTCCACCATCTGTGCTAGCGTACCACCACCGCTAATTGAAATGTACTTTTTTTTTTCTCCTTCTCACTTTTAAAGCTCGGTGAGGGCAGGTCTCTAGCCCAACCTCTCTTCTCAGAGACCCAAGTAACGACAGATACACAGAGAGAGTTATACAACGGGATCAGACTGACAATAAATCACGACATGGAAATTACTACATTTGCCAAGTGTTTGGGGTGTAATACTATATACGAGTCATACAATTTTATTTATTTTTTCAGGTGAGTGAGGGGTGAGGGGTGAGGGGGGGTGATTGTTTCTGTACACGCCCCAAAAATATCTTGCATATTTATTTTATTATTTATCGAAGGTGACAAAGTCCTAAATGTGGATATATTACTTCCTCTTTTATTCTCTCTGTAAAACGTGATCACAACAAATCAAACATCCACCGGGCTTCCTTGTGTGATCGCACTCAGCAGCTCCTCACACAACATCGCTCTATTTGGTTTCATCCCTCGGTTGATTGACACTTAAATGTCACCAACTAAAATACATTCAGCTTCAAATGAATCTGTCCCAGCTATTTATATGAAGGCACATTTTCAATGCCCTTTGGATTCTCTCTCTGAGAGAATAGTTCACAAACATCCCGAAGTCTGGCAAGGACTGCATAACACACACACACACGCGCGCGCACACACACGCACACACACACACACACACACACACACACACACACACACACACACACACACACACACACACACACACACACACACACACACACACACACACACACACACACACACACACACACACACACACACACACACACACACTCACACAAACATCCCCAAGTCTTCCAGGCCATCTGTGACAGGGAGTTTCTTGGAACCGTCTCCTTATCCTCCCTCAGATAATCCTTCCAGCCCCCTTTAAGGAGAACTGAACAGGACTCAAAGAATCAGTGGCCAATTATTGGTGATCTATTGAGATTCTATGTCATGCCCACAGTTGCCCCCGGAGACGGTCTGTGCCCTCCCTACCTGTGCTTCCTCCATTGTCTGTTCTCCGCTTCTAACCGCCCTGTGAAACATCAAATACAATTACCAAAGAATATTCAATCTCAGATCTCCTTAAATTAAGAAAGGAGGGGTTGTGTTGTGTTGTGTGGTGGTGTTGGCTTTTGTGACGCCATTTGTCTGGCTTGGAACCAATGACAACTTGGCAGGACGTCTCAGGAACAATGGTGATTGGTTGTGATCTGTGGTGTTGGGATTCTGCGGAGTGGTGTGGGCTTCCTGTTAGGTGACATCATTTGGTCTGGTCTTGGCTCGGCCCTGACGGACTGGGCAGTGACATTTGCTTTCCCACCATGTGTCCTCTGTTCTCTGAGGCCAGATGGCTGTGTAGAGGCCACCCCCCCAGTGACTGTGACTCCAACTCCACAACACAAAGAGAGAGAGGGCTGTGTAGAGCCCCCCCCCCCCCCCCCCAGCGACTGTGACTCCAACTCCACAACACATAGAGAGAGAGGGCTGTGTAGAGGCCACCCCCCCAGTGACTGTGACTCCAACTCCACAACACATAGAGAGAGAGGGCTGTGTAGAGGCCACCCCCCCAGTGACTGTGACTCCAACTCCACAACACATAGAGAGAGAGAGGGCTGTGTAGAGGCCACCCCCCCAGTGACTGTGACTCCAACTCCACAACACATAGAGAGAGAGAGGGCTGTGTAGAGGCCACCCCCCCCACCCCCCCAGTGACTGTGACTCCAACTCCACAACACAAAGAGAGAGAGGGCTGTGTATAGTCCCCCCCCCCCAGCGACTGTGACTCCAACTCCACAACACAAAGAGAGAGAGGGCTGTGTAGAGGCCACCCCCCAGCGACTGTGACTCAACATTGTAAAATCCATGTACACAAACAACAAGTGTGCTGTTAAAATAGGCAAAAAATACAACATTTCTTCCCACAGGGCCGTGGGGTGAGACAGGGATGCAGCTTAAGCCCCACCCTCTTCAACATATATATATCAATGAATTGGCGCGGGCACTAGAACAGTCTGCAGCACCCGGTCTCACCCTACTAGAATCTGAAGGCAAATATCTACTGTTTGCTGATGATCTGGTGCTTCTGTCCACAACCAAGGAGGTCATACAGCAGCACCTAGATCTTCTGCACAGATTCTGTCAGACCTGGGCCCTGACAGTAAATCTCAGTAAGACCAAAATAATGGTCTTCCAAAAAAGGTCCAGTCGCCAGGACCACAAATACAAATTCCATCTAGAGACCGTTGCCATAGAGCACACCAAAAACTATACATACCTCGATCTAAACATCAGCGTCACAGGTAACTTCCACAAAGCTGTGAACGATCTGAGAGACAAGGCAAGAAGGGCCTTCTATGCCATCAAAAGGAACATATATTTCGACATACAAATTAGGATCTGGCTAAAAATACTTGAATCAGTCATAGAGCCCATTGCCCTTTATGGTTGTGAGGTCTGGGGTCCGCTCACCAACCAAGAATTCACGAAATGGGACAAACACCAACTTGAGACTCTGCATGTGTCACGCCCTGGCCTTAGTATTCTTTGTTTTCTTTATTATTTTAGTTAGGTCAGGGTGTGACATGGGGACTGTTTGTGTTTTGTCTCGTTTTGGGTGGTTATATGGAAAAGGGGGTGTTGGGTTTAGTGTATGGGTTTGTGTTGAGTGAGTGTTTCTAGGTATGTCTATGGTTGAGTGAATGTTCTAGGTATGTCTATGGTTGAGTGAATGTTTCTAGGTATGTCTATGGTTAAATGAATGTTCTAGGTATGTCTATGGTTGCCTGAGTGGTTCTCAATTAGAGACAGATGTCTTTCATTTGTCTCTGATTGGGAGCCATATTTTAGTCGGCCATAGGCATCATGTTTTTGTTGGGTCATTGTCTAGGTCTGTGTCTGTGTCTAGGTCTGTGTCTAGGTTGCATGTTTGCATTTTGTTCGGTTATAGCTTCACGGTCGTCTATTTGTTGTTTTGCTTCGTTCGTTTTCTCCTAAATAAAGAGAAGATGTATTTTTTACATGCTGCACCTTGGTCCTCTCTCTCTCCCGTGGTCGATCGTGACAGAATGACCCAAACACTCAGGACCAAGCAGCGTGAAAGGAGGGAGCCAGAGCCCGTTGTGCAGATACTGGAGGTGAGCAATGGGAAGGATACAGAGACTGTTAAGGATTTATTGAGGAGTTTGGAGGAGAGTGAAAAGAGGGAGCTGCTGTGTTGGTGCGTGAGGCACAACATCCACCCGACAGAGCGTGTGCGGGATGTGATGTTACCTGAGTCAGCTCTTCATGCTCGTCCTGAGTTGCGTGCTAACCGTCTGGGAATGACAGTCCCACGAACCAGGCCTCCTGTGTGCATTCCTAGTCCTACACCTCCTGTAACACCTTCCCGCCCCAGCCCGGTACCACCAGTTCCGGCACCACGCCCCAGGATTCCAGGGTGTCTCCAGAGCCCTGTTCGCATTGTTGCTTCTCCCCGCACTCGCCCTGAGGTGCGTGTCCTCATCCCGGTACCATCTGTACCGGTACCACGCACTAGGCCTATAGTGCGCTTTGAGAGCCCAGTGTGTCCTGTTGCTGCTCCCCGCACTAGCCCTGAGATGTGTGTCCCCAGCCCGGTACCACCAGTTCCGGCACCACGCACTAGGCCTAATGTGCGTATCCAGGGTCCAGTATGCCCTGTTCCTTCTCCCCGCACTAGCCTTCAGGTGCGTGTCCCCAGCCCGGTACCACCAGTTCCGGCACCACGCACCAGGCCTATAGTGCATGCATGAAAACAAATGCACAAAGTTTAACAGAGAGAGAATGAGAGAGAGAGAGAGAGAGAGAGAATGTGCTAGTGTCACGTAGAGTAGGCCAGAAGGCTAAACTGGATAACCTAACCTCTATCAAAATAAAAAGATGGCGGAGCCGCAAAAGTTCTTCTGTGCAAAGGTGTTTATTTACAAGTGATTCCGGAACAAAAAAAACAACAGTACTGCTATCAACGTCTACCTGATGGGACAGCTTAAAAACAATGCTGCCCCATCCACAGCTCGATCCAAAATGCCTCCAAAATGCCTCCAAAATGCCTCTCAAAATGCCACTCAAAATGCCTCTCTCCTGAACTGAAAGAGAGGCTCCTTTTGTAAGGCTAGCCCCTCCCCTCAGAACAATTAACCCTAATTAATTAATCAATTAACAATACAAACCTACATTTTCCATTAACTAAACATACTAAAGGAAATACATTGCAACACGGTTTTAAACAATATCACAACATAACATTTACAACATTACATCACTACTGACAATATCTTTCAATATGCCCATATGCATTAATGAGCCATTTGGGACAGGCACTATAAAGCCAGCCCAATTCCCTTAGCTCGGGTCCTTTTCCAGCATACCCGGAAGCTACAGAGATGGAGAGAGAGAGGAACAGAACAAACAAACAATGCGCTCATCCACAACATTGATAAGTATAATTTATATTGTATATCTCAAATATGAACATTGATATAAGTGTGAAATGTATGCACTAAGACAGAAGTTAATTTGTGTGTCGACCCACATTGTTAACTTATCTTATAATGGCACAGGGAGGAGTGATGAATGCGTGTGTGCGTTGAAGAACCAATTGCTGCCCGCGGCCAGTGACGGACTTCTACGTCACATTACCTTCCTCCTCTCCTGAAGAGACCAGGTTCGGGAGCCTTGATAGGTAGTCCGCCGTGACGTTTTCCTTTCCTGCCTTGTGACGGACACAGAACCTGAAGGGCTGGAGCTCCAGATACCACCTGGTCACACGAGAATTACGGTCCTTCATGGTCTGGATCCAGGTCAGTGCTCTGTGGTCGGTGTGCAGGTCAAATTCCCTCCCAAGAAGGTAGTAACGGAGGCTATCTAGGGCCCACTTTATAGCCAGGCACTCCTTCTCGATTGTAGAATACCTGGTTTCCCTGGGCAACAGCTTCCGACTCAGGTACAGCACAGGAAGCTCTTCTCCTGGCTCCCCTTGGGCCAGTACAGCTCCAATTCCCACAGCCGAAGCATCCACCTGCACGAGAAACCGCTTCTGAAAATCAGGGGTCTGGAGAACAGGAAATGAGCACAGTCGGTTTTTCAGTATCATGAAGGCTTCCTCACACTCCTCAGTCCACTTCACAGGGTTGCTGGCCACCTTTGAAGTGAGGTTGGTCAGAGGGACAGCGATGGTCGAAAACTGCGGAATGAATCTCCGGTACCACCCTGCCAGACCTAGGAAGGACTTCACCTGTGTCTTGATTCTGGGTTGCGGGCTGTTCCTGATGGACTCCACTTTGTCCACCTGAGGCCGAACTTCACCCTTACCCAGCTGGTAGCCCAGGTACTTTGTCTCCCGTTTTGCCCACTCACACTTCCGGAGGTTAAGCGTGAGGCCTGCATCATGGATCTTCCCCAGGACTCTGCTAAGATGCTGTATGTGCTCCTCCCAGGAGTGGCTGTAGATCACCACGTCGTCCAAGTAAGCAGCACAGTAATCGTCACAGTCCTGGAGGACCTTGTCCATCAGCCTCTGGAAAGTCGCAGGGGCCCCATGGAGGACAAACGGCATGACCTTGAACTGGAACAGGCCCATCGGCGTCCGGAATGCAGTGTAGGCCTTGGATTGTTCATCCAGGGGCACCTGCCAGTACCCTTTGCAGAGATCCAATGTGGTGATGTAATGAGCTCTACCTATTCTCTCCAGTAAGTCGTCAATGCGGGGCATGGGATAGGCATCAAACTGGGAGATGGCATTCACCTTACGGAAGTCCATGCAGACACGCAAAGAGCCATCCTTCTTTGGGACAATGACAATAGGGCTGCTCCATTCACTTGAAGATGGCTCGACAACATCCATTTCTATCATGGTGTGGACCTCTTCCTTGAGGGCTACCACCAGCCTCTCAGGCACACGGTAAGGATGCTGGGGACTGGGTTCTGCCCAGGCTTCAAACGAATGACGTGTTCTAGGACTTTGGTTATTCCTGGTCTCTGACTGAAGAGGGCTGGATACTTGCCAAACAGCTGCTTCAGCTCATCTTGCTTGTCTTCTTCCAGGTGAGCCAGTATGACCTCTGCTCGTTCTTTCCATGCCTCTGTGACCCCATCCGACTCATCCTCTTCTTCTACTCTGCGGACCAGAAAGGACTTTCCCTTGGAGAGTTCCTCTTTCTCCTCCCAGGCCTTGAGAAGGTTCACATGGTAGGTTTGCTTCTTCTTACCCTTGTCGGGGTGCAGCACCTCGTAGGTCACCGGTGAGATATCGAACTTCACCAGCAGCGCTTCCTTCAAGCCCTTGTAGACGTTGGACAGCCCCTCATCCATTGCTGTGTAAGCCTCTAAGGCCTTGCCCGTGAGCAATGGGACAAGCCTGCAGGCCCACTCTACCTCAGGCCACTGCCACGTCTTAGCCATGCGCTCAAACCTCAGCAGGTAGTTTTCAATGTCCTCCCCCTGCTGGTATGAGGGCATCTTTGGCTCCTTCCTCAGGAATGCTGGAAGATGGACGTTAACACTGCTGGACTGGTCTCCTGGTGCTGGCCTCATTACTGCTTGGGGAGCCTGCTGTGGAGTTGAAGTCCCTGCTGCGTCGAGCCTTTGTCGTCCTGGTGTTGGAAGACCCAATCTTGGGCTCTCACTGACGAGTTCCGCCTGGTGAGGAGCTGTGAGGATAGATTGGCGTAGGCCACGTAACTCCTGCTTGAGGTCTTCGTCCCTCCTCTCAAGGCAGGTGAAAAGTTGCTGAAAAAGGGTTACCATGGTTGGGTGTGGTTCTGGTCCCCCAACTGCTCCTTCAGCCAGCTGGTCTTTTATGGCTGCATCTGCTGGTTCAACCGGTAGCTCACCCAGTTCTGGTTGTCTTTGGCCCCTTGGTCGGGCTCCTAGTTTCTCATACTTGACCTCTTCTTCACCAGATGATTCCATGGTATTCCACCCCGGTTCAACTTCAGGTACCTTTTCTGCCAGTTGATGCTGCTGCTGAGAACGCAATCCTGTACGCATTCCTTTACCTCTCTTGTTGGAATTCACTGATTTGCGGTGCGCCATCCCACCACTGCCACCATATGTCACGTAGAGTAGGCCAGAAGGCTAAACTGGATAACCTAACCTCTATCAAAATAAAAAGATGGCGGAGCCGCAAAAGTTCTTCTGTGCAAAGGTGTTTATTTACAAGTGATTCCGGAACAAAAAAAACAACAGTACTGCTATCAACGTCTACCTGATGGGACAGCTTAAAAACAATGCTGCCCCATCCACAGCTCGATCCAAAATGCCTCCAAAATGCCTCCAAAATGCCTCTCAAAATGCCTCTCTCCTGAACTGAAAGAGAGGCTCCTTTTGTAAGGCTAGCCCCTCCCCTCAGAACAATTAACCCTAATTAATTAATCAATTAACAATACAAACCTACATTTTCCATTAACTAAACATACTAAAGGAAATACATTGCAACACGGTTTTAAACAATATCACAACATAACATTTACAACATTACATCACTACTGACAATATCTTTCAATATGCCCATATGCATTAATGAGCCATTTGGGACAGGCACTATAAAGCCAGCCCAATTCCCTTAGCTCGGGTCCTTTTCCAGCATACCCGGAAGCTACAGAGATGGAGAGAGAGAGGAACAGAACAAACAAACAATGCGCTCATCCACAACATTGATAAGTATAATTTATATTGTATATCTCAAATATGAACATTGATATAAGTGTGAAATGTATGCACTAAGACAGAAGTTAATTTGTGTGTCGACCCACATTGTTAACTTATCTTATAATGGCACAGGGAGGAGTGATGAATGCGTGTGTGCGTTGAAGAACCAATTGCTGCCCGCGGCCAGTGACGGACTTCTACGTCACAGGTTGCATGTTTGCATTTTGTTCGGTTATAGCTTCACGGTCGTCTATTTGTTGTTTTGCTTCGTTCGTTTTCTCCTAAATAAAGAGAAGATGTATTTTTTACATGCTGCACCTTGGTCCTCTCTCTCTCCCGTGGTCGATCGTGACAGAATGACCCAAACACTCAGGACCAAGCAGCGTGAAAGGAGGGAGCCAGAGCCCGTTGTGCAGATACTGGAGGTGAGCAATGGGAAGGATACAGAGACTGTTAAGGATTTATTGAGGAGTTTGGAGGAGAGTGAAAAGAGGGAGCTGCTGTGTTGGTGCGTGAGGCACAACATCCACCCGACAGAGCGTGTGCGGGATGTGATGTTACCTGAGTCAGCTCTTCATGCTCGTCCTGAGTTGCGTGCTAACCGTCTGGGAATGACAGTCCCACGAACCAGGCCTCCTGTGTGCATTCCTAGTCCTACACCTCCTGTAACACCTTCCCGCCCCAGCCCGGTACCACCAGTTCCGGCACCACGCCCCAGGATTCCAGGGTGTCTCCAGAGCCCTGTTCGCATTGTTGCTTCTCCCCGCACTCGCCCTGAGGTGCGTGTCCTCATCCCGGTACCATCTGTACCGGTACCACGCACTAGGCCTATAGTGCGCTTTGAGAGCCCAGTGTGTCCTGTTGCTGCTCCCCGCACTAGCCCTGAGATGTGTGTCCCCAGCCCGGTACCACCAGTTCCGGCACCACGCACTAGGCCTAATGTGCGTATCCAGGGTCCAGTATGCCCTGTTCCTTCTCCCCGCACTAGCCTTCAGGTGCGTGTCCCCAGCCCGGTACCACCAGTTCCGGCACCACGCACCAGGCCTATAGTGCGCCTCAGCCGGCCAGAGCTGCCCGTCTACCCAGTGCCATCTGAGTCATCCGTCTACCCAGTGCCATCTGAGTCATCCGTCTACCCAGTGCCATCTGAGTCATCCGTCTACCCAGTGCCATCTGAGTCATCCGTCTACCCAGTGCCATCTGAGTCATCCGTCTACCCAGTGCCATCTGAGTCATCCGTCTACCCAGTGCCATCTGAGTCATCCGTCTACCCAGTGCCATCTGAGTCATCCGTCTACCCAGTGCCATCTGAGTCATCCGTCTACCCAGTGCCATCTGAGTCATCCGTCTACCCAGTGCCATCTGAGTCATCCGTCTACCCAGTGCCATCTGAGTCATCCGTCTACCCAGTGCCATCTGAGTCATCCGTCTACCCAGTGCCATCTGAGTCATCCGTCTACCCAGTGCCATCTGAGTCATCCGTCTACCCAGTGCCATCTGAGTCATCCGTCTACCCAGTGCCATCTGAGTCATCCGTCTACCCAGTGCCATCTGAGTCATCCGTCTACCCAGTGCCATCTGAGTCATCCGTCTACCCAGTGCCATCTGAGTCATCCGTCTACCCAGTGGCATCTGAGTCATCCGTCTACCCAGCGCCATCTGAGCTGTCAGCCAGCCATGACCAGCCCGAGCCGTCAGCCAGCCATGACCAGCCCGAGCCGTCAGCCAGCCATGACCAGCCCGAGCCGTCAGCCAGCCATGACCAGCCCGAGTCGCCCGACAGCCATGAGCAGCCAGAGCCTTCCGCCAGCCATGAGCAGCCAGAGCCTTCCGCCAGACCGGATCAGCCAGAGCCTTCCGCCAGCCATGACCAGCCAGAGCCTTCCGCCAGCCATGACCAGCCAGAGCCGTCCGCCAGCCATGAGCAGCCAGAGCCTTCCGCCAGCCATGAGCAGCCAGAGCCTTCCGCCAGCCATGATCAGCCAGAGCCTTCCGCCAGCCCGGATCAGCCAGAGCCTTCCGCCAGCCCGGATCAGCCAGAGCCTTCCGCCAGCCCGGATCAGCCAGAGCCTTCCGCCAGCCCGGATCAGCCAGAGCCTTCCGCCAACCCGGATCAGCCAGAGCCTTCCGCCAGACCGGATCAGCCAGATCCGTCAGCCAGCCATGAGCAGCCGGATCCGTCAGCCAGCCATGAGCAGTCGGATCCGTCAGCCAACCATGAGTCATCCAGCCAGGATCCGTCCCTCAGTCCGGAGCTGCCGTCCCTCAGTCCGGAGCTGCCGTCCCTCAGTCCGGAGCTGCCGTCCCTCAGTCCGGAGCTGCCCCTTATCCTGGTGCTGCCCCTTAGTCCGGTGCTGCCCCTTAGTCTGGTGCTGCCCCTTAGTCAGGTGCTGCCCCTTAGTCCGGTGCTGCCCCTTAGTCCGGTGCTGCCCCTTAATCCAGTGGGGTTAAGGTGGAGGGTGGCCATTGGGAGGAGGCTACGGAGGCGGGTAGTGACTATGGTGGGGTGGGGACCACGACCAGTGCTGGAGCCGCCGCCGTGGACGGACGCCCACCCAGACCCTCCCCTAGACTTTGTGCTGGTGCGCCCGGAGTTCGCACCTTAAGGGGGGGGTTATGTCACGCCCTGGCCTTAGTATTCTTTGTTTTCTTTATTATTTTAGTTAGGTCAGGGTGTGACATGGGGAATGTTTGTGTTTTGTCTCGTTTTGGGTGGTTATATGGAAAAGGGGGTGTTGGGTTTAGTGTATGGGTTTGTGTTGAGTGAGTGTTTCTAGGTATGTCTATGGTTGAGTGAATGTTCTAGGTATGTCTATGGTTGCCTGAGTGGTTCTCAATTAGAGACAGATGTCTTTCATTTGTCTCTGATTGGGAGCCATATTTTAGTCGGCCATAGGCATCATGTTTTTGTTGGGTCATTGTCTAGGTCTGTGTCGGTGTCTAGGTCTGTGTCTGTGTCTAGGTTGCATGTTTGCATTTCGTTCGGTTCTAGCTTCACGGTCGTCTATTTTGTTGTTTTGCTTCGTTCGTTTTCTCCTAAATAAAGAGAAGATGTATTTTTTACATGCTGCGCCTTGGTCCTCTCTCTCTCCCGTGGTCGATCGTGACAGCATGCAGAATTCTGCAAAAATTATCATCAGTGTATAGCGTAAAACACCATATAATGCATGCAGAGCAGAATTAGGCCGATACTCGCTAATGATCCAAAATCCTGAAAAGAGACTTTACATTCTACAACCACCTAAAAGGAAGCGATTCCCAAACCTTCCAGAACAAAGCCATCAACTACAGAGAGATGAACCTGGAGAAGAGTCCCCTAAGCAAGCTGGTTCTGGGGCTCTGTTCACAAACACAAACAGACCCCACAGAGCCCCAGGACAGCAACACAATTAGACCCAACTAATTCATGAGATAACGAAAAGATAATTACTTGACATATTGGAAAGAATTAACAAAAAAACAAACTAGAATGATATTTGGCCCTAAACAGAGAGTACACAGTGGCAGAATACCTGACCACTGTGACTGACCCAAACTTAAGGAAAGCTTTGACTATGTACAGACTCGGTGATCATAGCCTTGCTATTGAGAAAGGCCGCCATAGGCAGACCTGGCTCTCAAGAGAAGACAGGCTGTGCACACTGCCCACAAAATGAGGTGGAAACTGAGCTCCACTTCCTAACCTCCTGCCAAATGTGTGACCATATTAGAGACACATATTTCCCTCAGATTACACAGATCCACAAAGAACTAGAGAACAAACCTGATTTTGATAAACTCCCATATCTACTGGGTGAAATACCACAGGGTGATAAACTCCCATATCTACTGGGTGAAATACCACAGTGTGATAAACTCCCATATCTACTGGGTGAAATACCACAGTGTGCCATCACAGCAGCAAGATGTGTGACCTGTTGCCACAAAAATACAACCCATATTTATATTTATTTATTGTCCCTTTTGTACTTTAACTATTTGCACATCATTACAACACTGTATATAGACATATTATGACATTTGTAATGTCTTTATTCTTTTGGAACTTCTATGAGTGTTTATTTTTCATTTTATTGTTTATTTAACTTTTGTTTATTATCTACTTCACTTGCTTTGGCAATGTTAACATATGTTTCCCATGCCAATAAAGCTCTTGAATTTAAATGAGACAGACAGACAGAACGACAGACAGACAGACAGAACGACAGAACGACAGACAGAACGACAGACAGAACGACAGACAGAACGACAGACAGAACGACAGACAGAACGACAGAACGACAGAACGACAGACAGACAGAACGACAGACAGACAGACAGACAGACAGACAGACAGACAGACAGACAGACAGACAGACAGACAGACAGACTTAGAAACATGTATTTGTTATTTTTATTAAACCTAGGTCTGTATTTATTAAATTATTTTTATTTATTAAATTATTTTATTATTTTATTTAACTAGGCAAGTCAGTTAAGAACAATTTCTTATTTATAATGACGGCCTACCAAAAGGCAAAAGGCCTCCTGAGCGGACGGGGGCCTGGGATTAAAAATAGAAAAATATATACAATATAAATATAGGACAAAACACACATCACAACAAGAGAGACAACACAACACTACATAAAGAGAGACCTAAGGAAAACAAACTGTATATAACAAACAAACTCTCTCTCACACACAAACTCCACATTGTCAATGTTACCATCGATCAGGAGGGACAGAGAGAAAGAGGGAGGAAACAGCAGGTCAGATTATAACCTCAACCCCCTTTAGAAAGCATCCCGATAGAATGCAGCAGATGAAAACATAGGACAAGTGAATGTATTATGATTTGCTGTGGGCAGATCAAAGATACAGTCTTTCCTCTTTCCTCCGTGAAACTCCTATTGTTTGTTCAGTGAGAAGCATCATCCTGAGGCTCCTTCTCCGTGTGCAGCCGCTCGCTCCCTTCTACTCTCTTTTCTCTCCCATCATCTCTCTATTTCTCTCTCTCTCCTCTAATCCCTCCCTTACACACCCCTCTCATCTTTCACCCTCTCTTTCTCCTTCCTCTACCTCTCTCTCATCTCTCACTCACTCTTTCTCCTTCCTCTTCCTCTCGCATCTCTCCCTCTCTCTTTCTCCTTCCTCTCCCTCTCTTTCTCCTTCGTCTCCCTCTCTCTCTCTCTTTCTCCTTCCTCTACCTCTCTCCCTCTTTCTTTTTCTCTTATCTCTCACCCTTTCTCTCCGTCGCTCCCTCTTTCACTCTCACACTCCCTGTCTCTCTTTCATCTCTCACTCTCACTTTCCCTTGGTCCCTCGCTCTCTCTATCTCATCATCACACCTTTTGTTTACCTCTCCCCTCTCTCGGTCCTCCTGAGGCCATTTCAAGGCAGCATTGAACAGAACTTAATGCATTAAGACTACGTCGGGGATCTATAGAATGAAAGGCTCTGGTTGTAAAGGTCTAGCCTCACCAGACTCCAACCAGGAGAGGCTGTAGGGCAGGCTATCAGCCCTATTTACAGATGAAGTGCACAGTGACTGGGGCTGGGCTGTCCTTTGTTCTACACTGAATGGAGGTTATTTGGTGAAAATGAATCTCTAAATGAGCAGAGAAAGTGGAAGTGGGTTTACATTATAGATGTAGGATCTTCATTTGAGCCAATTTGCTACAGCAGGAAAATAATCCTGCAGCAACAGGATATATTAATTATGTGGAATATAATTAATGGACATTTTTTGTATGAGTTAATACGTTTTTCGTAAGGGAAAATCAAGTGTGTGATTCAGAACCGCAATTCTCAATTTATTCCTGTTACACTTAACCAGAAAATATTTACAACAAGTGGTTAGATGTAGCAAATTATGTACTTCTGTCTCAGAGAGAGAGAGAGAGAGAGAGAGAGAGAGAGAGAGAGAGAGAGAGAGAGAGAGAGAGAGAGAGAGAGAGAGAGAGAGAGAGAGAGAGAGAGAGAGAGAGAGAGAGAGAGAGAGAGAGAGAGAGAGAGAGAGAGAGAGAGAGAGAGAGAGAGAGAGAGAGAGAGAGAGAGAGAGAGAGAGAGAGAGAGAGAGAGAGAGAGAGAGAGAGAGAGAGCATCCGATTACGTGAGAGAGAAAGAGAGACCCTCCACAACACATGAGATATGAGATATTGTTAGATGAATGGTTTTCCTCCGAACAGAAGAATAACAAGATATCTCCCCCATTACAGACGGAGGTGGAGGAGGTCATCAACCACAGTGAAGCTGCCTCGGCATGCGTTCCAAATGGCACCCTGTTCCCTATAAAGTGCACTACTTTTGACCAGCGCCAATACGACTCTAGTCAAAAGTAGTGCACTATAAAGGGAATAGGGTGTAATTTGGGAAACAAACACCCTCTATCTCTCTGTGGCAGTTCAATTAAAAAGAAGGTGCTTGACTGTCCAAAGAGGAGGAAGGGAAGCCCTACTAAGGTACACAATAGTATATTTTGGTAGATAGAAGGTGCTCTTTGGTAAAAGGGGTAAATTGGTCATTAAAAATAAAGGAGGACCAAGGCACTCTTCATATAATTCATATAATCCATATCTTCATTTAAACCAGGGTACTTAGTGGCCTGTAGTTTGTAAATCCATTTCTTCATTTAAACTGGGTACTTAGTGGCCTGTAGTTTGTAAATCCATTTCTTCATTTAAACCAGGGTATTTAGTGGCCTGTAGTTTGTAAATCCATATCTTCATTTAAACCAGGGTACTTAGTGGCCTGTAGTTTGTAAATCCATATCTTCATTTAAACCAGGGTATTTAGTGGCCTGTAGTTTGTAAATCCATATCTTCATTTAAACCAGGGTATTTAGTGGCCTGTAGTTTGTAAATCCATATCTTCATTTAAACCAGGGTACTTAGTGGCCTGTAGTTTGTAAATCCCTATCTTCATTTAAACCAGGGTATTTAGTGGCCTGTAGTTTGTAAATCCATATCTTCATTTAAACCAGGGTACTTAGTGGCCTGTAGTTTGTAAATCCATATCTCCATTTAAACTGGGTACTTAGTGGCCTGTAGTTTGTAAATCCATATCTTCATTTAAACCAGGGTACATAGTGGCCTGTAGTTTGTAAATCCATATCTTCATTTAAACTGGGTACTTAGTGGCCTGTAGTTTGTAAATCCATATCTTCATTTAAACCAGGGTACTTAGTGGCCTGTAGTTTGTAAATCCATATCTTCATTTAAACCAGGGTACTTAGTGGCCTGTAGTTTGTAAATCCCAAAACTTTCCCTTTGGTTTAACTGTTTAAGACGGTCCCCTTTTCTAATAGAGGCCGGAACATGATCACTACCCATAGCTTGTAGGGAGGCAGGGTTGCCATGGTGTACGGACTTGTAGTGCCTTGCGATGGGGTAGTCTTCATTGCCTACCCATTTGGCGTACTTGTGTTCCGCTAAGCGGTCTTGAAGGCGTCTCTTTGTCCGTCCAATGTAGAACACCTTGCACTGTGGACATTCCAATCCATAGATGACATGAGTGGTTTTGCAGTTAATGAAATGCTTGATGAAATACTCAATTTTGGAAGCTGTGTCAACAAAATAATTCTTCTGTGCAATATTTCTGCAATGGTTGCAATGGTTACATTTAAAAGAGCCCTTGGGTTCGTGGTCAAGCCAAGTTTTTTGAGAGTCACCCGGAAGAAAACTGTGGACTAATTTGTCATTTAGGGTAGGACATCTCTTAAAGCTTATGACTGGTGGCTCAGGAAAGACTTGGCGTAGTAGCGTATCACTTTGGATGATTCCCCAATTATTTTTAATGATTCTTTTAATGTTCTCTGCTTCAGTGCTGTATTTTGTAACAAAATACACTTTCTCTGATGTATCACGAGGCACTCCCCTTCGTAACAAGTTCTCTCTGTCAAGTAATCCAGCCCTTATACCTGCATCTTTCAGGACCTGAACGCTGTAGCACCGATTCAAGAAGCGATTCTCCAATTCAGCAGATTTGACACTGTAGTCTGTTTCCTGATCGCAAATTCTGCGGACTCTTTGGAATTGGCCATATGGAATATTCTCTTTTAGCCTTTTGGGGTGAAATCTTTCTGCCCTCAGAATGGTATTCCCATCTGTAGGCTTCCTAAAGATTGATGTGTGCCAACAACCTTTGTCATTTTTACTGATGTCGAGGTCCAAAAAATGAATGTTAACCTTGCCGTACTCCATAGTTAGTTTGATGTCAGGGTTAATGCTGTTAAGGTATTGGTGGAAGGAAATAAATTAATCTTCTGAGCTGGACCAAAACAGGCAAACATCATCAATATAGCGTCCCCACCATATAATCTGGTCAAAGAAATGGTTATTAAAAGGATCCAAAATGAAGTCATTTTCCCATTTACCCAAGTACAAACCAGCATAGGAAGGTCTGTAGCAAGCTCCCATGGCACATCCTTAGACCTGTTTAAAAATACGGCCCTGAAAGATAAAGATGTTATGATTAAGAGTCCATTCAGTCAGTGAGACAATGAATTCTATAGGAGGCATCTCAGTTTCAGGTCGGGTACTGAAGAAATGGTGCAGAGCTGCCAAACCTTGTTGATGCTCAATGGTGGTGTATAGAGACTCCACATCCATGGAGACTAAAAAGGATGATTCAGAACCGCAATTCTCAATTTATTCCTGTTACACTTAACCAGAAAGTATTTACAACAAGTGGTTAGATGTAGCAAATGATGTACTTCTGTCTCAGAGAGAGAGAGAGAGAGAGAGAGAGAGAGATGAGTAGCCGATCAAGCAAGGAGACAGAGAGAGAGGAAGAGAGAGAGAGATGAGTAGCCGATCAAGCAAGGAGACAGAGAGAGAGAGGGAGAGAGAGAGAGAGAGAGAGAGAGAGAGAGAGAGAGAGCATCCGATTACGTGAGAGAGAAAGAGAGACCCTCCACAACACATGAGATATGAGATATTGTTAGATGAATGGTTTTCCTCCGAACAGAAGAATAACAAGATATCTCCCCCATTACAGACGGAGGTGGAGGAGGTCATCAACCACAGTGAAGCTGCCTCGGCATGCGTTCCAAATGGCACCCTGTTCCCTATAAAGTGCACTACTTTTGACCAGTGTCAATACGACTCTGGTCAAAAGTAGTGCACTATAAAGGGAATAGGGTGCCATTTGGGAAACAAACACCCTCTATCTCTCTGTGGCAGTTCAATTAAAAAGAAGGTGTTTGACTGTCCGTTGAGAGTTTAGTAATTAATCAAAGTCTTCTCTTTAAACAATTTTTTCACATTCAATTTAATCCGCTCATCTCGGGGGTAATGTGTGCACAGGGGCCTTCTTTCTCATGTGTCTTAATTACTCTGAGATTGTTGATATCCCTCCACACCGCCTGGAAATCTTTTTTTACAGCTGAACAGATAAGTCTCTATGCTTCTGTCCGTCATGCCACGCACACACACAAACAAACACGCACACACACACACACACGCACGTGCACGCGCACACACAAACAAACACGCACACACACACGCACGCGCACACGCACACACACAAACAAACACACACACACACACACGCACGCACGCGCACACACACACTGACACACACGCACACACACACACAAACACGCACACGCACACGCGCACACACAAACAAACACACACACACGCATGTGCACGCGTACACACAAACACGCACACACACACACGCACACACACACACACACACACACACACACACACACACACACACACACACACACACACACACACACACACACACACACACACACACACACACACACACACACACACACACACACACACACACACAGATCTGACACTGTGTCTAATGACAGAAAGACAGTCGGCTGAGGTCTGAGGGAAGGAAAGGGCCCTGCTCTGATCATTCCTGGGCTATATAGTAATGATCCTCAGCCAGCCGTAATGAATGTCAAAATGAGCTCCCTCAGAAAATATTTGAATTTCAAAGCAAAGCAGGCTGTACTTTGTTAACATCAGTTATTAATGTGACTGAGTAGCTGCAGTTCTCTGCTCATCGGCTGTTCAACTAGTTGTTCCTATAATGAGTCTGGGCAGCAGAGCCGGCCCTAGCCTTTTGGGGGCCCTAAACAAAACATTTAAGTTTCCCCCCTCTCAACGGCAGAGAGAATAATATATGTTTTTGTTTTAGAGTCAATTTTACTGAAATTCTACACATTTTGACATGGGGGCATAGAGAAAATGTTGCAGTTTTAAAGCAAGTTTGTTGCAACTCTACTCATTTTGCCATATTTTTTCACTATCTAATCATGGCATGGTGTTGTTTAATGACAGACATGGGCTGTATTTGTTTAAAGTCTAAGAGACACAATTATTATATATATATAATTGGCCTCTTGTGGTGATGGGGGCTGGGATCAAACATGTAAATGTTGGACGAAACACACATCACAGCAAAAGAAGCA
Source organism: Salvelinus fontinalis (assembly GCF_029448725.1). NCBI lineage: Eukaryota > Metazoa > Chordata > Actinopteri > Salmoniformes > Salmonidae > Salvelinus > Salvelinus fontinalis. Next base: position 7,819,362 of record NC_074673.1, read on the forward strand.
GTAGAACACTTCAAAACGAGAGACCTAAGACAACAACACAACATGACAACAACACTGTAGGGATGTGTGTGCTGTGGGGACCTTTAACAGAATGTGACTGGCAGAACAGGTGTTGTATGTGGAGGATAAGGGCTGCAGTAGATATCTCAAATAGGGTGGAGTGAGGCCTAAGAGGGTTTTATAAATAAGCATCAACCAGTGGGTCTTGCGCCGGGTATACAGAGATGACCAGTTTACAGAGGAGTATAGAGTGCAGTGATGTGTCCTATAAGGAGCATTGGTGGCAAATCTGATGGCCGAATTGTAAAGAACATCTAGCCGCTCGAGAGCACCCTTACCTGCCGATCTATAAATTATGTCTTCGTAATCTAGCATGTGTAGGATGGTCATCTAAATCAATCTTAGTTTGGCAGCTGGGGTGAAAGAGGAGTGATTACGATAGAGGAAACCAAGTCTAGATGTAACCTTAGCCTGCAGCTGTGATATGTGCTGAGAAAAGGACAGTGTACCGTCTAGCCATACTACCAAGTACTTGTAGGAGGTGTATGAGATCTTAATGGAAAACATTTACATTTGACATTTTAGTCATGTGGCAGATGGTCTTATCCAGAGGGATTTACAGGAAGTGCATTCATCTTAAGATAGCTAGTTGAGACAACCACATATCACAGTCAAATACACAGGACACAAATGTTCCATTACAGCTAAACAATGGATATATCGTGTTTTGCCCCCCCCCAAAAAAAATTATTACGATTTATTAACATCAAAAAACGCTGAATAAATCAATCTGTGAACAGTAATATTTTACGCACACATGAATTTCAGATGAAAAAAATGGCAAATTTGAAAAGTGTGGTGGATATAACTTTTTAGAAATGAACTGATCAAACAAACTCTTTGTGTACGCTGGACGAATGTAAAACACTGCAGTCTGAGGTTAAATGTCAACATTCTGACATATTCTGACATACTGTATTTAAAGACACGTTTCCAGCGTCTTCTGTCAGGCTACAGAAAGATATTCACATAAAGCTTGAGGTAGAGATGCGATACCGAGCGTAAAACTGCCTTCAACAATGTTGTGAGTATTATGGTAATAAGCCAGATGTTAGAACGAGCTTGAGGTAAAAGCTAAAAAAAGGTTTAGGTTATAAAGCGCAGTCAGATATTCAGCTGTACTGAACCTTGAAGTACACTCTTCTGTTTTTCTTCCCTTTCTAGGGTAACAAAAGCACTAACACTTGTCTTTTCTTCCCTTTCTAGCACTAACACTTGTCTGTTCTTCCCTTTCTAGCACTAACACTTGTCTTTTGTTACTTTTCTAGCACTTACACTTGTCTTTTGTTACTTTTCTAGCACTAACACTTGTCTTTTGTTACCTTTCTAGCACTAACACTTTCTTTTGTTACCTTTCTAGCACTAACACTTGTCTTTTGTTAACTTTCTAGCACTAACACTTGTCTTTTGTTACTTTTCTAGCACTTACACTTGTCTTTTGTTACCTTTCTAGCACTAACACTTTCTTTTGTTACCTTTCTAGCACTAACACTTGTCTTTTGTTAACTTTCTAGCACTAACACTTGTCTTTTCTTCCCTTCCCAGCACTAACACTTGTCTTTTCTTCCCTTTCTAGCACTAACACTTGTCTTTTCTTCCCTTTCTAGCACTAACACTTGTCTTTTCTTCCCTTCCCAGCACTAACACTTGTCTTTTCTTCCCTTTCTAGCACTAACACTTGTCTTTTCTTCCCTTTCTAGCACTAACACTTGTCTTTTCTTCCCTTTCTAGCACTAACACTTGTCTTTTGTTACTTTTCTAGCACTAACACTTGTCTTTTGTTACCTTTCTAGCACTAACACTTTCTTTTGTTACCTTTCTAGCACTAACACTTGTCTTTTGTTAACTTTCTAGCACTAACACTTGTCTGTTCTTCCCTTTCTAGCACTAACACTTGTCTTTTCTTACCTTTCTAGCACTAACACTTGTCTTTTCTTCCCTTTCCAGCACTAACACTTGTCTTTTCTTCCCTTTCTAGCACTAACACTTGTCTTTTCTTCCCTTTCTAGCACTAACACTTGTCTTTTGTTACTAAGGGAAAGGTGGGATGCCTTAATCGACATCCACGTCTTCGGCTCACGGGGAACTAGCACTGACTTTTCTGACAGCTGCTTTATCTAGGAATAAGTTTGACTTATTAGGACTGTGATATGTGGTTGTCTCACCTTTAGCGTCTGCTATATTACTCAAATGAATGTTGAGATGGGAGCATCAAACTGCTTTAAACCCTTCCCGAGTGTCACGTTATTTAGATAGATCTGATTTTGAGGTCAACACTGTAACTGTTTTAGGCTATAACGCTTGCAGTAGAGATGGGAGCGTATAAACACCCCTGCGACACTATTCAGGAGGTATCGCGTTCCTAGATTAAGCTTAGTGCTCATTCAGATATCTCCTCACTGAAATATCTCCTGGCTGTAATATTATCCAATCCTTATTAAGATTATCCCACAGACATGTCGTCTAAAGTTGGAATATAAAAACTTTGAAGGAATAGCTCATGAATATTTGAATGTTTTTTGTCACCCACTCAGTAAGTGAAATGCCTATTGCTTGCAGCCGGAGTACGAATATGGGAAAGAGTACTATTATACAGTCATTAATAAAATAATGGGAAAGTTTAGTCAGATAACATTCTCATTCTCAACCATGAAAAATCACGCGTAACTTACATTAGCGAGTATTATCATGATTCGGTAACACCTCCTGTGAATGTCCTGTTCATCAAGCATTATAAGCACATTTAGTGCTTATGAGCTATGCATAAGTGTTAATAACTGCTCATGAACATCTACTGTATATCTAAAGTCTTACCATTAATTCTGTCCTCTGACTCTTTACACACATTCAATCTGATTGGCTTGAGTCTCTTGACCAATGATACGATGCCAGGAAAAACAATACAGATACTTGACAATGACCCAAAAATCCAGTGTGTGCGTGTGTGTGTGCGTGTGCATGCACGTGCACGCGCGTGTCTGTGATGGCCCCTTGCGCCTCAGTTGGTAGAGCATGGTGTAAGAAATTGTATTAGATATTGGTAACTTGTTTTAACAACTTCTCAACATTACCTATAAGTTGACACAACATACACACCCCCTCTTTCTCTTGGACATATGCTGGACACATAGGACATATACACGGCACCCACAATTCCCCTCCCCCATGACAATCACACAGACACACCCAACCCATGGTTGGACCTCAGGACAAAGAACTCTCAGGAACCAATGGAACGTGGACACCAGGCCTGATCAGGACTACCCAAGACCCAGATCGACCAACCGGAAGGCCGGACTCGCAGATCTACCTACTTTGCTTGTTGACTATATAGTACTGAACATTTCTGGAAACTGCCTCTTTCCCGGACGATTCACTAGGAGTCAGACTGAAAGAGCCTTGCTGCAAGATTTTACTAAGATATCTTTACATGTAATTAAACGGCCTTATTATAAAATATCCACCTCGTCCTATTGTCTCCTCTTGTTCTCCTGTCAACAGTAAACGTTTTATTAACAGACTTGGTAGCAGAGGATGGTTAAAACATATTTGTATACGGCCCAATAGAAAATCCATCGGACAGGAGACGAGAGGGAGAAATTTATCCAGAGGAGAGGTGACCTTTTCGAGGGAGAATCGCGATTCAACCCACACAGGAAACTGATCAAAGAGCTCGAAACTAAAGAGGTGAGCAGATACCCGTTTAACCAAAATCTGTATATTGTATTATAGCCAATATCTAAATTCAAAGATCAGGAGTACTGTGGTGAGTGTGAATTGTTGCTAAATTTATGTGGAATTGTTTAGAATTTAAGGCATTGTGTACAGATATCTAAGTATTAATAGGTTAAAGACTTATTCACATAGTCTGGCACTACGCGGTATGCTGATCGAGTAGGTGTACAGTGAAGAATAAGCTTTATAACGATTCACATAGTCGGGCCATATTTGACAGTCGATCAGGTAGGGGTTACCGTGAAGAATCCATAATTAAAAGATGGGATCCAAATAGCCGGGCAGTAGTTAGATTTGGCAAATCAGCTAGGTGTTACCGTGACGACCCATAAAAAAAAAAAAAAAAAAAAAAAAAATATATATATATATATAACGATTCACACAGTCGGGCCATATTTGACAGTCGATCAGATAGGGGTACCGTGAAGAATCCATACGTTTTCAAATAGTCGTGCAGTAGCTATACTTAGCTAGGTGTTACGTGAGAAATCTAATGTGAATTCAAATAGTCGTGCAGTAGCTATACTTAGCTAGGTGTTACGTGAGAATTCTAATATTGCATGTGTAAGTTGTGTTGTAATTATATGTGTAAGTTGTGTTGTCGCAATGTGAGGGATTGAACGTTCCACGAGACCAATTGCTACTAACTAGCCATATGCTAGTTGAGGCTGTGATAAAGTGACCGCCGTGTCGATGTGTATATATTGCTGTGAAGCAACTATTTTCTGCTGATGAGTTGACCGGATTTTTCCCTCTCCTGCTGTTGATAAATCCCTAAGGGTGAGAATCAATTTGAGAATTATTATAGAAGCGCGTGAATTACTAGTATACTGTCCCCAAAGGAAATTTCTGAAATGTTTTGGCAAAGTATTTAATTAATCGGAAAAAGTTCAAATTAAATCGGAAAAGTTAATAGAAATAATATCTTTCGAATTATATATCATATAATTGCCATTCCAATTATATCAGGAGCGCCTGAATTACTAGTATATTGTCCCCAAAGGAAACTTCTGAAATATTTTGCCAAAGTATTTAATTAATTAAATTAGCGAAAAGCAATAATGTTTTTTATTAAAAGTACCTAAAACTGTCATTCCAATTATAACAGGAGCGCGTGAATATATTCGTATATTGTTTCAAAGAGATATAGCTGATATATTGTTGGAAAACGAAAATAATACATCGAATACACGGCAATAAAATCCTTTGTCCACGCGAGTCGGACACGAGAGTGGGGGAAGAGAGGGGAAGAAAAATACATCGCTGGTTTCGATCAGTAACGGGCTAAAGTATACAAAGACAATAATAGACCCAGACATAGCTTAACGACAAAATGACCACGACTATCGTCCCCAAACACAAATTCAACGAATATTTAGATCAGAGAATGAAAGACAGAGCAGGCGGGAAATTACACTACAAACCCGTTAAAAAGATTTGGGAGGAAGTGAGGCTGAAATGGACTCAAACAGGTTTTCTTAGTGGAGTCGCCCCATCAAAAGGGCAACTCCTCATTATGGAGAAAGAATTGGAGGAAGCAGTGAAGCAAGGGATAGAATGTGAAGTAGATAAGAATAAGAGTCACTTATTTAAAAAAGAAGGGACAAAGCAAAGGGAAAAGGCACAGGCTGAGATGAGAATAGGTTTATGGGCAATTGAGGAAATTAGGAAAGCTCTCCCTTACCGGAAACCTGATACGATGGGAGTGGTCACTGGAGCACCAACTGACACCAAACAAGAGGGCGGGCCCAATAATAATGATGGCCCACCTACCACCACAGCAACCCCATCGGCCCCCACCCATCTATACCCAGAACTGCCACAGGGAGAGAAAAAGGCACCACCTCCCTATTTTCAGAATCCAGTCACTCACCTCCCTCAAAACCCCTTTCTGACCCCTGCTGTGGTACAGGCACCAGTGTTTGTGGTGCATGAAGGACACCTAAAAGGAAGCATGACTTTGGGGATCCAAGAAGGGCAACTCCTGTGTGAAGAGAGGCCTGATCATCGAGACAGGGAAGAGAGGGATAGAGCATACACACAGGGACGTGGGGGGAGTTCCAACTCCGCCTCACTACAGGGACACAGTGAGTCTCTACCAACCTACCCACAAGGACGGGGTGTTGGGTCTCAACTAGGCCCTTTGAAGAGAGAAGACAGAGAGCTGATTCAGTTCTCTTCCACTCCAAACCCAGACTGGTTCAGAAACAGAACACGGGGGGAAAGTCAAATAGTCACTGAAGGGTCATGGTCGCCACCAGGACATTGTCCCTCTGGGGCCTTTCTAAGAGGGAACCACAGCAAGGACGATGAAGGTGGGAACAGAACAGGACAAGATGAAGAGGAGAAGGAGCGGGACCTCAGGGAGTCATTGGCACGGGCCAGATCTATGATAGAGGATGCTGAATGTGGAGAGGGCTCGTACCATATAAAAGGGGTAATGATGGGGAAGGTGACGGATTTGGTCGAACCTATTAGACAGTCCGTTCGTCTCAAGGAACAGAACAGCAGGGGTGTCTCGTCCAGGGCAGATTGGGATCCCAAACATGGAGGACGAGAAGGGTCGGAGATGCAGATGCCGTTGAGACCCACTCCGGATGGAGGGCATGAAGAATACCAACCCTGGAAAATAACAGACCTCACCACTTTGATGGGACAATTACCCAGCCTGCATGGGGGTGCCTCTGCATGGCTCCTTCAACTGCAAACACTGACGTCCGGCCTACGGCTCTGTCTAGGTGACATAAGGGCCCTTCTGGCTAGAGCAACAGACCATACCACCATGAGTGCTCTGATAAGAGAGGCAGATCTTGCCACAGCCCCGGCTGCACTGGCCCAGGAAGACTTCCGAGCGGAATTGTGGGCAGTGTTGAGAAGGGCATATCCCACAGAACGAAACCATGCAACCCTTTCATCCTTCACCATCAATCCAGGGGAACAACCGGCAGCCTACCTAGACAGAGCAAAGACCACATGGAGAACTGTTCATGAAGAACCATATGACCATACTGGCACCACGATCAGCATGTGGAAGGAGATGGTGGTGAGCGGCGCTCCCATTGAGGTCCGAACTAAACTAAGGGCCACGGTGGGGTTAATGGCACTTCCCCAGGCTCAGTTCAATTCCCATGTACATCATCACATCACCCAATACAATAAGGATAAGGGAGGGGCTGAAACACAAGTCCAGTCCCTACAGGTACAACTTTTGAAACTACAATTGAAAGAGGCCCAGAAAGGAGAAAAACCAAAGAAACAGATGGTGGCTGAAGATCAACAAGACATCTCACAAATCATTGAAAAAACGGTTTTGAAGCAAGGAGCCTGGGCCCTATGATCAGACGAGCATCCAAACTTCAGTGGGAACCCACCCAAACACCGGGAATAGACAAGGCCACCACTGAAAACATGTGGAGGTTCATGACTGTTGACACTGAAGAACACTGTCTTCCAGAACGACTGACCCTGCCAAGACACCATGGTAAGCCATACACCGACCACCCATCTACCAAAGCATTGATCTCCACCATAGATGAAAGGTTATGGACTCACACCCCTTTTGATGTGGGCCAACTACAGGTGACACCGGTCACCATCACCCTACTAAATCCAGATCAAATACCTATCTACCGAACTCAATACCGGTTGAAACCCGAACAGATCATGGGGATCGAACCGACCATTGATGGGTTACTGAGAGCACAGGTTATCTATCGAACTGTATCTCCATGGAACACGCCGATTCTACCAGTGCTGAAAGCCGGAGGAGAAACATACCGGATGGTTCAAGACTTCCGAGCAGTAAATGACGTTACTGCACCAATAGACCTACCTGTCCCTGACCCTCACATCACTCTGAGCAACCTGTCTCCAAAACACCAATACTTCACGGTGGTGGATCTGGCTAATGCTTTCTTCAGCATCCCACTGGATGAAGCCTCTCAGCCACTCTTTGCTTTCACGTATGAACATCATCAGTACACTTATTTTGTTCTTCCACAGGGTTATAGGTGTTCACCCGGAATATTCAATCATATCCTAAAGACACACCTGGCAGAGTTGAAAATCCCAGAAGGTGTGATACTAATCCAATATGTAGATGACCTTTTGCTGGGGGCTCCCACGTCGGATCTCTGCCTTCAGATGACAAAAACACTACTGGACTTACTGGCCGATAAAGGATACAAAGTCAAAATGAGCAAAGTCCAGACCTGTCGCAGAACTGTCCTTTTCCTTGGCAGAGAAATCTCAGGAGAAGGAGCAGGACTCTCCAAAAGCCACAGAGACTCGATACTTCATCATCCACGCCCCATCACGGTGTCAGGAATGTTGTCTTTCCTTGGCTTGACAGGGTACAGCCGAACACACATCCCAGACTACACTGCCAGAACTGAGCCACTGAGAGAAATAGTGCGAGAGGCGGGACCAAGGAACCTACACTCGTCATTGACATGGACCACTGAAGCATCAAAGGCGTTTGCACTCTTGAAAACAGATCTCTCAGTGGCAGCAGCATTGACATCACCTGACTACAAAAACAAATTCCATCTGGATGTTTCTGAAAAGGAAGGATTCACATCATCCATCCTTTTTCAGAAACAAGAGGGGGAGAGAAGAGTGTTGATGTATCACTCCTCCAAATTGGACCACATTGAAGTAGGACAAACCACGTGTTCCAGGTATGTGGCTGCAGTGGCAAAAGCTATTGAAAAAACAGCCCACCTGGTAATGTGTCATCCATTGGAGATTCACACCCACCATGGGGTTGCAGCATATCTGATGAGCAAAGAATTCACGTTCAGCGCTGAAAGAAAAACGAAAATCCAGAATAAATGCACACAATCTCACATCACATTTGTCAACACTGACAAAAACATGGCAGACGCACTCAATGCTGAAGAAGGTCTGCCCCACTCCTGTGCAGAAAGAGCTGCACAAGAATTGAAACTGAGACCTGACCTGGGGAACGAACCACTCACCAACCCGGACCTATGGTTATACACAGATGGATGCTGCTATAGAGGAGAGGAAGGGAACATAGCAGCATACGCAGTGGTGCAGCAGCTCCCGGATAGATCACATGTGACTTTGGAATCTGCCATCATCACACAACCTGCATCAGCCCAGCTAGCTGAAATCATAGGGTTGACACAAGCTCTGGAAAGAGCTGAAGGAAAGACTGTAAACATCTACACCGACTCAGCGTATGCTCATGGAGCAGTCCATACTGATGGACCACAATGGGTTAGACGCAACTTCACCACCACAGGAAACATGCCAATCAAACACAAGACACAGATGGAAAAACTGATTAAATCAGTCTCATTACCTGAGAAGGTGGCCATCATGAAGTGCAAAGGACATCAACAACTGAAAAACAGAATCAGCGAGGGAAATGATGCAGCTGACAGAGCAGCCAAGAAAGCTGGTGGATACACCCCGAGACAAATGATACTTCAGATTCAACCAGCTCGGACTGAGCTCACAGGGAAACACATAAAAGAACTCCAGTTTTCAGCAGGACCCTATGAACACTCAGTATGGGGACAGAAAGGGGCCACCAAAGGACCTGATGAACTGTGGAGATGCCATGATGGCAGACTAGTGGCCCCTGCAAACCTCTGTCCAGAACTATTACGAGAAGCTCATGGGCCCACACACGAAGGCAAACTGAAAACTTTACAGAAGGTGTCCCACATCTGGTGGCACCCCCACATGAAAGACATGACAGATTTGTTTTGTGACGAGTGTAGCATTTGTGGTAGCCACAATCCAAAGAAACCATATCAAACGCCCATGGGTTCATACCCAGTCCCAAATGCTTGTTTTCAGGACATCAGCATAGATTACACAGATATGGGGCAAGACAATGTGACAAATGGGAAAAGGTACCTGTTAGTTATGGTAGACAGGTTCTCTAAATGGGTTGAGGCAATACCAACAGCAAGGGAGGATGCAAAGTCGGTCATTAAGTGGCTGCAAACCGAACTCATACCAAGGTACGGAGTCCCCAGGCAAATCAGATCCGACAATGGATCCCACTTCAGTAACAAACACCTAAGACAGGTGGAGGAAAGATTTGGCATTGTACACAAATTTGGCTCAGTGTATAGGCCCCAATCGCAGGGCCTCGTGGAACGCTCAAATCAAACTCTTAAGGCTAAGATAGCTAAGGTATGTGCAGGTTCGAAGTTGACATGGGTTGAAGCCCTGCCCCTGGCATTGATGGCCATGAGAGCTTCGCCAGGTGCAGGCACCCATCTCTCTCCTCATGAGATAATGACTGGGAGGGTCATGCCTGGTCCACCGAGGGAGGGAGGTCATATGCCCCCCCTCGATGTACAACAAATTGAAATGTCTGAATATGTGAGAAAACTGACGGAACTTTCTGCAGCTCTCTCCAAACAGATTCACAAGGTCCAGCAGGGGGAGCTGACGGGAGATCCGGCATCATTGAAGGTAAAAGTTGGTGACTGGGTAAGGGTGAGAGTCCACAAGAGAAAGTGGCTAGAACCCAGGTGGACTGGACCGTACGAAGTGGGGGAAGTTACTTCACACTCAGTCCAGGTCAAAGGTAAATCGGGCGCACCTTGGCATCACCTTACACATTGTACACCAGCCCCAACTCCTTCTAGAACTCTGACTGAAGTCAGGGCCGATTTGGCAAATCTCAATTCGACCCCAAACAAGCAAACCTTAGTTGGTGAAAATGGGACGCCAGCCCCAGTTTCCACGAACTAAGGCTATTCACTTAGGACCGGGATATCTCACTCCCTGGGAAAGAATGGGAATTTCAGGTCCCTTGTTTGTTATTTTCATAATCATTATGGGAGTGTCCCTAGGAACTTTCACATGGCTCATACAACAGCTCACACATCCAACCCTCTCACATCATACAACCACTAATGCCACGTCTAACATTACCCTCGATCTCACCAGTCCCGTTATACACAAACGTAGCACTACACCCACAGACCAACCATGTACTCCAACAAAGGTTAGAAGCATCACCTTATGTGTACCCTCTAATGCAACCACTACCATCACACTGACTTGGGGAGTATTGGGAAAAGCTAGGAATGGCCGGGGAGGGCATGCTTTAGAGTACACCAGATTTGACTGGTATATGACAAAAGGAGGGTTTCAGGAGTGGACATGGAAGAGCCTGGTCGCTGAGACTGGTCCTGACTGGTCCAGTTATTCATCAGGGCAAGCAGTTATTAGCTGGCGACAAAGATTAACATTGACTAGGACTAAATTGCGTAATTGGGGTCTATCACTAATTATCCGACCAGGTACTGGGACGGGATGTGAGGATTTTATATTAGCACCTCAGGTAGAGTCTAGCCAGGATCTACTATATTGGCCATTAAAAATCTGCATTACACAGCAGGCTCAGCCCTCTGCTATTTCTGACCGGTTTACCGTATTAAAATCTAAGGGGAAGGGTGAGTGGGTTCCTATTAATATGGTCACCACTCCTACTACCCCTGATGATACCATTCTTACTGTCACCGGAATCTCAGGATTCACTAACAATTGGCTTTTATTGACTGAACAAGCAGCTAACACAACCCTGAAAAGCTGTGTTGTTTGCATGGGAGCTAGACCATTGCTCCGCATAGTCCCAGCCGCTATTAGCGGAGACTGTCTAATACCCCTTATGGAAAGAGACAACCCACCTGAGAAGTGTTCACAGTGGGACGCTGTTTATCCAGTAGTCACCACGGCTGTCAAGAAACCGATATTCTCCTCCAGTGTGGCTAGAGCTAATTTTACATGCATAACCATGACAGTTGGAGGGACATTCTTGGGTAAGCTCCCTGCTAGATGGTGCGGGTACACTTTCATGCTCACGGCAATCTTTAAACCAGTGTCTAGAGCTGATGTGTGGTGGTGGTGTGGGGGAACTAGTCTGTTTGACAGACTTCCCCTCAATGCCACTGGTACTTGTGCACTTGTAACTCTTTTGTTGCCCATCTCTGTATACCCCATAGGCGTCCAAGATCTGCTCACCCGTATACAAGCCCTGGGTCCTGAATATTGGCCTATCAGGACCAAGCGCACGGTGGGCCCTTCTGCTGGGGACCCAACTTACATTGATGCAATTGGTGTCCCCAGGGGGGTACCAGATAAGTATAAACTGGTTGACCAAGTGGCCGCAGGTTTTGAATCATCATTTTGTTGGTGGTGTACAGTTAATAAAAATGTGGACAGAATTAACTACATTCATTTTAATGTCCAGAAACTGGGCAATTGGACTCAACAAGGCTTCGAGGCGGTCCATGGACAATTGGCAGCTACGTCCCTGATGGCATTTCAAAATAGAATCGCGGTTGATATGTTATTGGCTGAACGGGGGGGGGTCTGTGCAATGTTTGGTGAACAGTGTTGTACTTTCATTCCCAATAACACAGCTACGGATGGGAGTCTAACTGTAGCATTGGAGGGACTTCGTACCCTTAATGGTAAGATGAAACAGCATTCTGGAGTGGACACTACTATGTGGGACTCATGGATGGATGCTTTTGGTAAATATAAGACGCTGGCTTCCTCCATCCTAGTATCAATTTCTGTTTTTGCGGCCATTCTTGTACTTTGTGGATGCTGTTGCATACCATGTGCGCGCACGCTTGCTAGCCGTGTTATAACTGCCGCCATAGACCCTAATCAGGAAAGGGCCCAAATGTTCCCATTGCTTGATGATGGGGAAGCTGGACCTGTCTATCTATTTGAGGACTAAGATACTTTTATGTCACGTCTCTTGTGAGACGTGAAGAGAGGGAATCAAAAATTTGTCTTCTGACAAATTTTATCCCTTAGCTTAGTCTTTTTATGCTTTTATGTCACGTCTCTTGTGAGACGTGAAGAGAGGGAATCAAAAATTTGTCTTCTGACAAATTTTATCCTTTAGTTTTGCCTTTTATATACTTTTATGTCACGTCTCTTGTGAGACGTGAAGAGGGGGATTTGTAAGAAATTGTATTAGATATTGGTAACTTGTTTTAACAACTTCTCAACATTACCTATAAGTTGACACAACATACACACCCCCTCTTTCTCTTGGACATATGCTGGACACATAGGACATATACACGGCACCCACAATTCCCCTCCCCCATGACAATCACACAGACACACCCAACCCATGGTTGGACCTCAGGACAAAGAACTCTCAGGAACCAATGGAACGTGGACACCAGGCCTGATCAGGACTACCCAAGACCCAGATCGACCAACCGGAAGGCCGGACTCGCAGATCTACCTACTTTGCTTGTTGACTATATAGTACTGAACATTTCTGGAAACTGCCTCTTTCCCGGACGATTCACTAGGAGTCAGACTGAAAGAGCCTTGCTGCAAGATTTTACTAAGATATCTTTACATGTAATTAAACGGCCTTATTATAAAATATCCACCTCGTCCTATTGTCTCCTCTTGTTCTCCTGTCAACAGTAAACGTTTTATTAACAATGGCGCTTGCAATGCCAGGGTTTGAGGGTTCAATTCCCACGTGGGGGACCAGTGCGAAAAAGTATGCACTCACTACTGTAAGTAGCTTTGAATACAAGCATCTGCTAAATTACTAAAATGTGTGCTTAAAATGATCCATAAATGTTTACCAAGTCATTATTAATAGACCTGTCACATTAAAAAGTTATTTTTTTGATACATTTGTGTTTCATTTAATTTTCTCCATCTTCAGAGAGAGGAACTGCGTCAGGGTAGAACAATCAGTCTTTGTGTGTACGGTAGCTTAAGGCCCACGATGACAACACCAGCGGATGGTTACATAAAACCAAGGGACTAGAATAAACTAAATGTATGAGATCCAGCCTGAACTGGACAAAAATAAAACAATCTCTATCATTCTGATCTAGACATGTCCGCTTTAGCTTAGACTTGTATTGTACCTATCTCATAGACCAGGGATGGGAAATTACAGTCCTCGGGGGGGGGGGGGGGGGGGGCTGATTGGAGTCACACTTTTGCCCCAGCTAACACACCTGACTCCAATTATCACCTAATCATGATCTTCAGTTTAGAATGCAATTTGATTAATCAGCTGTGTTTGTTAGGGATGGAGGGACAGTGTGACACCAATCAGGCCCTCGAGGACTGGAGTTACCAACACCTGTTATAGACACCAGGGGTGCTACTGTATCTATCCATCTATTAACTATATTTAACTACTGTATCTAATCTAACCATCTATCTACTGTATTTAACTACTGTATCTAATCTAACCATCTATCTACTGTATTTAACTACTGTAACTAATCTAACCATCTATCTACTGTATTTAACTACTGTATCTAATCTAACCATCTATCTACTGTATTTAACTACTGTATCTATCTAACCATCTATTAACTATATTTAACTACTGTATCTAATCTAACCATCTATCTTCTGTATTTAACTACTGTATCTAATCTAACCATCTATCTACTGTATTTAACTACTGTAAATAATCTAACCATCTATCTACTGTATTTAACTACTGTATCTAATCTAACCATCTATCTACTGTATTTAACTACTGTAACTAATCTAACCATCTATCTACTGTATTTAACTACTGTAACTAATCTAACCATCTATCTACTGTATTTAACTACTGTATCTAATCTAACCATCTATCTACTGTATTTAACTACTGTATCTAATCTAACCATCTATCTACTGTATTTAACTACTGTATCTAATCTAACCATCTATCTACTGTATTTAACTACTGTAACTAATCTAACCATCTATCTTCTGTATTTAACTACTGTATCTAATCTAACCATCTATCTTCTGTATTTAACTACTGTATCTAATCGAACCATCTATCTACTGTATTTAACTACTGTAACTAATCTAACCATCTATCTACTGTATTTAACTGCTTTATCTAATCAGCTGTCTACTGTATTTAACTGCTGTATCTAATCTACCCATCTATCTACTGTATTTAACTACTGTAACTAATATATCTAACCATCTATCTTCTGTATTTAACTACTGTAACTAATATATCTAACCATCTATCTTCTGTATTTAACTACTGTATTTAATCTAATCTAACCATCTATATACTGTATTTGACTACTGTATTTAATCTAATCTAACCATCTATCTACTGTATTTAACTACTGTATTTAATCTAATCTAACCATCTATCTACTGTATTTAACTGCTTTATCTAATCAGCTGTCTACTGTATTTAACTGCCTTGTATAATATATCTAACCATCTATCTACTGTATTTAACTACTGTAATGTATCTATCTAACCATCTATCTACTGTATTTAACTGCTTTATCTAATCTAACCAGCTGTCTACTGTATTTAACTGCCTTGTATAATATATCTAACCTTCTATCTACTGTATTTAACTACTGTATCGAATCTAACCATCTATCTACTGTATTTAACTACTGTAACTAATCTATCTTACCATCTACCTACTGTATTTAATTACTGTAACTAATCTATCGAATCATGTATCTACTGTATTTAACTGCCGTATCTTCTCTAACCATCTACTGTATTTAACTACTGTGTCTAATCTAACCATCTATCTACTGTATTTAACTACTGTATCTAATCTAACCAGCTATCTATTGTATTTAACAACTGTAACTAATCTGTCTGACCATCTATCTACTGTATTTAACTGCTTTATCTAATCTAACCAGCTGTCTACTGTATTTAACTGCCTTGTATAATATATCGAACCATGTATCTACTGTATTTAACTGCCGTATCTTCTCTAACCATCTACTGTATTTAACAACTGTATCTATCTAACCATCTATCTACTGTATTTAACTACTGTATCTAATCTAACCATCTATCTACTGTATTTAACTACTGTATCTAATCTAACCAGCTATCTATTGTATTTAACAACTGTAAATAATCTGTCTGACCATCTATCTACTGTATTTAACTACTGTATCTAATCTAACCATCTATTAACTGTATTTAACTACTATATCTAATCTATCTAACCATCTATCTACTGTATTTAACTACTGTATCTAATCTAACATCTATCTACTGTATTTAACTACTGTATCTAATCTAACATCTATCTACTGTATTTAACTACTGTATCTAATCTATCTAACCATCTATCTACTGTATTTAACTACTGTATCTAATCTAACATCTATCTACTGTATTTAACTACTGTATCTAATCTATCTAACCATCTATCTGTTGTATTTAACTACTGTATTTAACTACTGTATCTATTCTAACCATCTATCTACTGTATTTAACTACTGTATCTAATCTATCGAACCATGTATCTACTGTATTTAACTACTGTATCTAATCTAACCATCTATCTACTGTATTTAATCTATCTAACCATCTATCTGTTGTATTTAACTACTGTATTTAACTACTGTATCTAATCTAACATCTATCTACTGTATTTAACTACTATATCTAATCTAACATCTATTAACTGTATTTAACTACTGTATTTAATCTAACATCTATCTACTGTATTTAACTACTATATCTAATCTAACATCTATCTACTGTATTTAACTACTATATCTAATAGAATTATGCCATTTAACAGGCACTTTTATCCGAAGCCACATAGAATGCAGTGCTACAGTGTGAGGCCATACATTTTTGCTAATGTGATATCTTTGAAAATTGAAACCACGGCCTTGGCATTGCCTTTTCTCGCACCGCTAAGTTATCTGACATTGACTCGTTATTTAAATGAAAATGCAAATTTAAAGTCCCAATCGGTTATTTTTTATTTAAATGTCTCTTCATGAGATCACAGCCTAATCACTAGCAGCAACTATCAACAACATGTACGTTTCCTCTCAGTCTCAACGGTAGTAGTGAATTAATTGTCATTTAACGTTAAACATTATAGTCCATCTCTGGTGTAATCACCTGCTTTCAGACAGGCTCTCTTCAGACTAATCGTCCTTAAAGGGCTTCATGTGTTAATCACTGCAGTCAACCAGTTTGAACCCTTTAACAGGTTAACCCCATCATTAGCTTGCACCATTACATGGAGGGTAAGTTATGACGATAGCCCTAGATAACAGCTGTAGGCCTAGTCACACACAAACACACACACACACACACACACACACACACACACACACTTTAGGATGATAGACCAGCTTTAGGCCTAATAGCTGTACTGCCCTGGGGAGAGCTTTTTTGGTGGAAAATAAAGCATCCTTTTAATACGGACTGAAAGTGCTACTGTTTTGTTCCTATTTGTAGAAAATGACCCATAACTCATTTAGGCTACAGACGGAACTACGTAAATCAGAGACTCTTTTTTTTTGATAATGCCATGCTGTGTAATTGTCCTTGAGTCCATTTTGAACATCTAATGTATCCATGAAGACCTAAAGAAGGTGGATGTTGATCATGATTGTACTGAAGAACGTTAGGCCCTGAGTTCTGCATTCAGTCGGTTATCTGGTCATCTACAGGGAAGGGAGAGAGAGAGAGAGAGGTATGGATGACTGAAGGGAAGGAGGGAGGGGGGGAGCAAGGAGGGAAGAAGGGGGGAAAGGAGGGAGAAAAGGGGGAGGGAATGAAGGAGAGAAGCACATTTAAGGAGGTAGGGGGTGGTAGAGAGTGGGAGAGCACTGGGAAGGAGAAGCAAGTATAGGGAGAGAGGGGGAGGGAGAAAGGCATGGTAAGCTAGGGAGGGAAGGAGAGAGGCACAGTTAGGGAGAGGTATCTGTATTTGAAAGTAGGGTGCTTAGGATGCAGACAGTGTGGTGACGCTCAGAGGATTAGCTGTGGTGTTACTGTGAAGCTCAAGTGCTCTTTTAGGACAACTCTGCATCTCTCCTCCTCTCACCTCCTCTCCTCTCAGACACCTGTGTCTTTCCGTCTCCCCTATCTATCTCTCTCTCTCTTCCCCTATCTCTCTCTCTGTTTTTTTTCTCTCTCTCACTCTCTCTCTTCCCCTATCTCTCTATTCCCCTATCTCTCTCTCTCTCTCTCTGTCTCTCTCTACCTTTTCTCTCTCTCTGTCTTTCTTCTCTCTCTCTCTCTTGCTCTTCTCCGAACACCTGTCTCCCTCTCTCCCTTTCTGTCTCTCACTCTCCTTTCAAACACCTTTCTCTCTCCATTTCTCTCCTCTCCTCTCCGTTTCTCTCCTCAGGAGGTGAGAGAATAAAGCACTTAGCAGGAGGAAGACAGGAACAGGTTGAACAATGTCAGCTTTTTATGGTGTTTCATAAACAGTTTGTCTGGTGGCTGTGGGGACAGACAGACAGACAGACAGGCAGGCAGGCAGGCAGGCAGACAGACAAACAGACAGACAGACAGACAGACAGGCGGACAGACGGGCAGGCGGGCAGGCGGGCAGGCGGGCAGGCGGGCAGGCGGGCAAGCAGACAGAAGCGGATTAAATCAGCAGCTGGGTTTAACAAGGTGTTATTGCAGGTTTATGGGCTTTGCTCATCCAATAAGAGCAGGTAATTAACTAACTTAACGACAACCTGGGAATGGTTAAAACACAGAACCTTTACAAGCCTATGGATTACTGCTGTTTACTACAGCGGAGAATGCTCTGACCGACCCAGTTCTCTGTCTGTGTCACTGTGGCACTGGAGCTGCTATCCTTTATTAAGATATAGTCTTCATTATTGAGGTAAAATATATATTTTTTCCATGCTCTGTGCTTTCTGTTTTCTGCCTAGAAAAACATCTGGGTAAGCGAGGGCTCGGGAGGTTGTTGTAGTGAATTGCTATGTTTTCTTTCCATTTGAAAAACAGTGTGGGGGAAATGACAAATGTGTGAGTGTAACAGTATTGCTTCCGTCCCTCTCCTCGCCACTAGCTGGGCTCGAACCAGGGACCCTCTGCACACATAGACAACAGCCACACTCGAAGCATCGTTACCCATCGCTCCACAAAAGCCACGGCCCTTGCAGAGCAAGGGAAACAACTACTTCAAGGTCTCAGAGCGAGTGACGTCACCGATTGAATCGCTATTCAGCACACACCCTGCTAACTAGCTAGCCATTTCACACCGGTTACACGAGCCCAATAGAAGCCCTTCAGAGTAGAAAAATAAATAACACAAATTAATCATTGTCCCAGAGATAGACACACACACACACACACACACACACACACACACACACACACACACACACACACACACACACACACACACACACACACACACACACACACACACACACACACACACTGCCTACGCCTTCACATCCTCTCCCCTAGAAATGACAGACTTCTGAGTTGATGTGTTGGTGTGCGTGCGCGTCTCTCTCTCTCTCTCTCTCTGTGTGTGTGTGTGTGTGTGTGTGTGTGTGTGTGTGTGTGTGTGTGTGTGTGTGTGTGTGTGTGTGTGGGTGTGTGTGTGTGTGTGTGTGTGTGTGTGTGTGTGTGTGTGTGTGTGTGTGTGTGTGTGTGTGTCTGTGTTTGTGTCTATCTCTGCTTCTTTTGTGTTCTGTTCTGTATTCAGATACCTCCCCCTCTCCCGCTGAACCATCTACTTTTAGCTGACAGTAAATAGCCGAGGAGCAGAACCAAGTGAATGTTGTTTTTTTAGACCCAGGATGTCATGGCAACGCCAGACAGGGAATAAAGCATCAAGCATTGAAGCTAACTGTCCTGTTGAAGCTAACTCTCCCGTTGAAGCTAACTCTCCCGTTGAGGCTAACTCTCCTGTTGAAGCTAACTCTCCCGTTGAAGCTAACTCTCCCGTTGAAGCTAACTCTCCTGTTGAAGCTAACTCTCCTGTTGAAGCTAACTCTCCCATTGAAGCTAACTCTCCCGTTGAAGCTAACTCTCCCGTTGAAGCTAACTCTCCTGTTGAAGCTAACTCTCCTGTTGAAGCTAACTCTCCCATTGAAGCTAACTCTCCTGTTGAAGCTAACTCTCCCGTTGAAGCTAACTCTCCCGTTGAAGCTAACTGTCCCGTTGAATCAGACTCTCCTGTTGAAGCTAACTGTCCTGTTGAAGCTAACTGTCCCGTTGAAGCTAACTGTCCTGTTGAAGCTAACTCTCCCGTTGAAGCTAACTCTGCTGTTGAAGATAACTGTCCTGTTGAAGCTAACTCTCCCGTTGAAGCTAACTGTCCCGTTGAAGCTAACTGTCCCATTGAAGCTAACTCTCCCATTGAAACTAACTCTCCCGTTGAGGCTAACTCTCCTGTTGAAGCTAACTGTCCCGTTGAGGCTAACTCTCCTGTTGAAGCTAACTCTCCTGTTGAAGCTAACTCTCCCGTTGAAGCTAACTCTCCTGTTGAAGCTAACTCTCCTGTTGAAGCTAACTCTCCCGTTGAAGCTAACTCTCCTGTCGAAGCTAACTGTCCCGTTGAGGCTAACTCTCCTGTTGAAGCTAACTGTCCTGTGGAAGCTAACTCTCCCGTTGAAGCTAACTCTCCCGTTGAAGCTAACTGTCCTGTGGAAGCTAACTCTCCCGTTGAAGCTAACTCTCCCGTTGAAGCTAACTGTCCTGTTGAAGCTAACTCTCCCGTTGAAGCTAACTCTGCTGTTGAAGCTAATTCTCCTGTTAAAGCTATCTGTCCTGTTGAAGCTAACTGTCGTGTTGAAGCTAACTCTCCCGTTGAAGCTAACTGTCCTGTGGAAGCTAACTCTCCCGTTGAAGCTAACTGTCCTGTTGAAGATAACTGTCCCGTTGAAGCTAACTGTCCTGTTGAAGCTAACTCTCCCGTTGAAGCTAACTCTGCTGTTGAAGATAACTGTCCTGTTGAAGGTAACTCTCCCGTTGAAGCTAACTGTCCTGTTGAAGCTAACTCTCCCGTTGAAGCTAACTCTCCCGTTGAAGCTAACTCTCCCGTTGAAGCTAACTCTCCTGTTGAAGCTAACTCTCCTGTTGAAGCTAACTCTCCCGTTGAAGCTAACTCTCCTGTCGAAGCTAACTGTCCCGTTGAGGCTAACTCTCCTGTTGAAGCTAACTGTCCTGTGGAAGCTAACTCTCCCGTTGAAGCTAACTCTCCCGTTGAAGCTAACTGTCCTGTGGAAGCTAACTCTCCCGTTGAAGCTAACTCTGCTGTTGAAGCTAATTCTCCTGTTAAAGCTATCTGTCCTGTTGAAGCTAACTGTCGTGTTGAAGCTAACTCTCCCGTTGAAGCTAACTGTCCTGTGGAAGCTAACTCTCCCGTTGAAGCTAATTGTCCTGTTGAAGCTAACTGTCCCGTTGAAGCTACCTGTCCTGTTGAAGCTAACTCTCCCGTTGAAGCTAACTCTGCTGTTGAAGCTAATTGTCCTGTTAAAGCTATCTGTCCTGTTGAAGCTAACTGTCGTGTTGAAGCTAACTCTCCCGTTGAAGCTAACTGTCCTGTGGAAGCTAACTCTCCCGTTGAAGCTAACTCTCCCGTTGAAGCTAACTCTCCCGTTGAAGCTAACTGTCCTGTTGAAGCTAACTCTCCCGTTGAAGCTAACTCTGCTGTTGAAGCTAATTCTCCTGTTAAAGCTATCTGTCCTGTTGAAGCTAACTGTCCTGTGGAAGCTAACTCTCCCGTTGAAGCTAACTCTCCCGTTGAAGCTAACTGTCCTGTTGAAGCTAACTCTCCCGTTGAAGCTAACTCTGCTGTTGAAGCTAATTCTCCTGTTAAAGCTATCTGTCCTGTTGAAGCTAACTGTCGTGTTGAAGCTAACTCTCCCGTTGAAGCTAACTGCCCTGTTGAAGCTAACTCTCCCGTTGAAGCTAACGGCCCTGTTGAAGCTAACTCTCCCGTTGAAGCTAACTCTGCTGTTGAAGCTAACTCTCCTTTTGAAGCTAACTCTCCTGTTGAAGCTAACTCTCCTGTTGAAGCTAACTCTCCTGTTGAAGCTAACTGTCCTGTTGAAGCTAACTCTCCAGTTGAAGCTAACTGTCCTGTTGAAGCTAACTCTCCAGTTGAAGCTAACTCTCCAGTTGAAGCTAACTGTCCTGTTGAAGCTAACTCTCCAGTTGAAGCTAACTGTCCTGTTGAAGCTAACGCTCCAGTTGAAGCTAACTGTCCTGTTGAAGCTAACTCTCCCGTTGAAGCTAACTCTCCTGTTGAAGCTAACTGTCCTGTTGAAGCTAACTCTCCAGTTGAAGCTAACTGTCCTGTTGAAGCTAACTCTCCAGTTGAAGCTAACTGTCCTGTTGAAGCTAACTCTCCAGTTGAAGCTAACTGTCCTGTTGAAGCTAACTCTCCCGTTGAAGCTAACTCTCCTGTTGAAGCTAACTGTCCTGTTGAAGCTAACTCTCCTGTTGAAGCTAATTCTCCCGTTGAAGCTAACTCTCCTGTTGAAGCTAACTGTCCCGTTGAGGCTAACTCTCCTGTTGAAGCTAACTCTCCTGTTGAAGCTAACTGTCCCATTGAGGCTAACTCTCCTGTTGAAGCTAACTGTCCTGTGGAAGCTAACTCTCCCGTTGAAGCTAACTCTCCCGTTGAAGCTAACTGTCCTGTGGAAGCTAACTCTCCCGTTGAAGCTAACTCTCCCGTTGAAGCTAACTGTCCTGTTGAAGCTAACTCTCCCGTTGAAGCTAACTCTGCTGTTGAAGCTAATTCTCCTGTTAAAGCTAACTGCCCTGTTGAAGCTAACTCTCCCGTTGAAGCTAACTGCCCTGTTGAAGCTAACTCTCCCGTTGAAGCTAACTCTGCTGTTGAAGCTAACTCTCCTTTTGAAGGTAACTCTCCTGTTGAAGCTAACTCTCCTGTTGAAGCTAACTCTCCTGTTGAAGCTAACTGTCCTGTTGAAGCTAACTCTCCAGTTGAAGCTAACTGTCCTGTTGAAGCTAACTCTCCAGTTGAAGCTAACTGTCCTGTTGAAGCTAACTCTCCAGTTGAAGCTAACTGTCCTGTTGAAGCTAACTCTCCTGTTGAAGCTAACTGTCCTGTTGAAGCTAACTCTCCAGTTGAAGCTAACTGTCCTGTTGAAGCTAACTCTCCAGTTGAAGCTAACTCTCCAGTTGAAGCTAACTGTCCTGTTGAAGCTAACTCTCCCGTTGAAGCTAACTCTCCTGTTGAAGCTAACTGTCCTGTTGAAGCTAACTCTCCTGTCGAAGCTAACTGTCCCGTTGAGGCTAACTCTCCTGTTGAAGCTAACTGTCCTGTGGAAGCTAACTCTCCCGTTGAAGCTAACTCTCCCGTTGAAGCTAACTGTCCTGTGGAAGCTAACTCTCCCGTTGAAGCTAACTCTCCCGTTGAAGCTAACTGTCCTGTTGAAGCTAACTCTCCCGTTGAAGCTAACTCTGCTGTTGAAGCTAATTCTCCTGTTAAAGCTATCTGTCCTGTTGAAGCTAACTGTCGTGTTGAAGCTAACTCTACCGTTGAAGCTAACTGTCCTGTGGAAGCTAACTCTCCCGTTGAAGCTAACTGTCCTGTTGAAGATAACTGTCCCGTTGAAGCTAACTGTCCTGTTGAAGCTAACTCTCCCGTTGAAGCTAACTCTGCTGTTGAAGATAACTGTCCTGTTGAAGGTAACTCTCCCGTTGAAGCTAACTGTCCTGTTGAAGCTAACTCTCCCGTTGAAGCTAACTGTCCCGTTGAAGCTAACTGTCCCATTGAAGCTAACTCTCCCATTGAAACTAACTCTCCCGTTGATGCTAACTCTC
Organism: Salvelinus fontinalis; assembly: GCF_029448725.1. Taxonomy (NCBI): domain Eukaryota; kingdom Metazoa; phylum Chordata; class Actinopteri; order Salmoniformes; family Salmonidae; genus Salvelinus; species Salvelinus fontinalis. The sequence goes on from NC_074673.1 coordinate 7,842,735, forward strand.
CCGTTGATGCTAACTCTCCTGTTGAAGCTAACTGTCCCGTTGAGGCTAACTCTCCTGTTGAAGCTAACTCTCCCGTTGAAGCTAACTCTCCTGTTGAAGCTAACTCTCCTGTTGAAGCTAACTCTCCTGTTGAAGCTAACTCTCCCGTTGAAGCTAACTCTCCTGTCGAAGCTAACTGTCCCGTTGAGGCTAACTCTCCTGTTGAAGCTAACTGTCCTGTGGAAGCTAACTCTCCCGTTGAAGCTAACTCTCCCGTTGAAGCTAACTGTCCTGTGGAAGCTAACTCTCCCGTTGAAGCTAACTCTGCTGTTGAAGCTAATTCTCCTGTTAAAGCTATCTGTCCTGTTGAAGCTAACTGTCGTGTTGAAGCTAACTCTCCCGTTGAAGCTAACTGTCCTGTGGAAGCTAACTCTCCCGTTGAAGCTAATTGTCCTGTTGAAGCTAACTGTCCCGTTGAAGCTACCTGTCCTGTTGAAGCTAACTCTCCCGTTGAAGCTAACTCTGCTGTTGAAGCTAATTGTCCTGTTAAAGCTATCTGTCCTGTTGAAGCTAACTGTCGTGTTGAAGCTAACTCTCCCGTTGAAGCTAACTGTCCTGTGGAAGCTAACTCTCCCGTTGAAGCTAACTCTCCCGTTGAAGCTAACTCTCCCGTTGAAGCTAACTGTCCTGTTGAAGCTAACTCTCCCGTTGAAGCTAACTCTGCTGTTGAAGCTAATTCTCCTGTTAAAGCTATCTGTCCTGTTGAAGCTAACTGTCCTGTGGAAGCTAACTCTCCCGTTGAAGCTAACTCTCCCGTTGAAGCTAACTGTCCTGTTGAAGCTAACTCTCCCGTTGAAGCTAACTCTGCTGTTGAAGCTAATTCTCCTGTTAAAGCTATCTGTCCTGTTGAAGCTAACTGTCGTGTTGAAGCTAACTCTCCCGTTGAAGCTAACTGCCCTGTTGAAGCTAACTCTCCCGTTGAAGCTAACGGTCCTGTTGAAGCTAACTCTCCAGTTGAAGCTAACTGTCCTGTTGAAGCTAACTCTCCAGTTGAAGCTAACTGTCCTGTTGAAGCTAACTCTCCCGTTGAAGCTAACTCTCCTGTTGAAGCTAACTGTCCTGTTGAAGCTAACTCTCCAGTTGAAGCTAACTGTCCTGTTGAAGCTAACTCTCCAGTTGAAGCTAACTGTCCTGTTGAAGCTAACTCTCCAGTTGAAGCTAACTGTCCTGTTGAAGCTAACTCTCCCGTTGAAGCTAACTCTCCTGTTGAAGCTAACTGTCCTGTTGAAGCTAACTCTCCTGTTGAAGCTAACTCTCCCGTTGAAGCTAACTCTCCTGTTGAAGCTAACTGTCCCGTTGAGGCTAACTCTCCTGTTGAAGCTAACTCTCCTGTTGAAGCTAACTGTCCCATTGAGGCTAACTCTCCTGTTGAAGCTAACTGTCCTGTGGAAGCTAACTCTCCCGTTGAAGCTAACTCTCCCATTGAAGCTAACTGTCCTGTGGAAGCTAACTCTCCCGTTGAAGCTAACTCTCCCGTTGAAGCTAACTGTCCTGTTGAAGCTAACTCTCCCGTTGAAGCTAACTCTGCTGTTGAAGCTAATTCTCCTGTTAAAGCTAACTGCCCTGTTGAAGCTAACTCTCCCGTTGAAGCTAACTGCCCTGTTGAAGCTAACTCTCCCGTTGAAGCTAACTCTGCTGTTGAAGCTAACTCTCCTTTTGAAGGTAACTCTCCTGTTGAAGCTAACTCTCCTGTTGAAGCTAACTCTCCTGTTGAAGCTAACTGTCCTGTTGAAGCTAACTCTCCAGTTGAAGCTAACTGTCCTGTTGAAGCTAACTCTCCAGTTGAAGCTAACTGTCCTGTTGAAGCTAACTCTCCAGTTGAAGCTAACTGTCCTGTTGAAGCTAACTCTCCTGTTGAAGCTAACTGTCCTGTTGAAGCTAACTCTCCAGTTGAAGCTAACTGTCCTGTTGAAGCTAACTCTCCAGTTGAAGCTAACTGTCCTGTTGAAGCTAACTCTCCCGTTGAAGCTAACTCTCCTGTTGAAGCTAACTGTCCTGTTGAAGCTAACTCTCCTGTTGAAGCTAACTCTCCCGTTGAAGCTAACTCTCCTGTTGAAGCTAACTGTCCCGTTGAGGCTAACTCTCCTGTTGAAGCTAACTCTCCTGTTGAAGCTAACTGTCCCATTGAGGCTAACTCTCCTGTTGAAGCTAACTGTCCTGTGGAAGCTAACTCTCCCGTTGAAGCTAACTCTCCCATTGAAGCTAACTGTCCTGTGGAAGCTAACTCTCCCGTTGAAGCTAACTCTCCCGTTGAAGCTAACTGTCCTGTTGAAGCTAACTCTCCCGTTGAAGCTAACTCTGCTGTTGAAGCTAATTCTCCTGTTAAAGCTAACTGCCCTGTTGAAGCTAACTCTCCCGTTGAAGCTAACTGCCCTGTTGAAGCTAACTCTCCCGTTGAAGCTAACTCTGCTGTTGAAGCTAACTCTCCTTTTGAAGGTAACTCTCCTGTTGAAGCTAACTCTCCTGTTGAAGCTAACTCTCCTGTTGAAGCTAACTGTCCTGTTGAAGCTAACTCTCCAGTTGAAGCTAACTGTCCTGTTGAAGCTAACTCTCCAGTTGAAGCTAACTGTCCTGTTGAAGCTAACTCTCCAGTTGAAGCTAACTGTCCTGTTGAAGCTAACTCTCCTGTTGAAGCTAACTGTCCTGTTGAAGCTAACTCTCCAGTTGAAGCTAACTGTCCTGTTGAATCTAACTCTCCAGTTGAAGCTAACTGTCCTGTTGAAGCTAACTCTCCCGTTGAAGCTAACTCTCCTGTTGAAGCTAACTGTCCTGTTGAAGCTAACTCTCCTGTTGAAGCTAACTCTCCCGTTGAAGCTAACTCTCCTGTTGAAGCTAACTGTCCCGTTGAGGCTAACTCTCCTGTTGAAGCTAACTCTCCTGTTGAAGCTAACTGTCCCATTGAGGCTAACTCTCCTGTTGAAGCTAACTGTCCTGTGGAAGCTAACTCTCCCGTTGAAGCTAACTCTCCCATTGAAGCTAACTGTCCTGTGGAAGCTAACTCTCCCGTTGAAGCTAACTCTCCCGTTGAAGCTAACTGTCCTGTTGAAGCTAACTCTCCCGTTGAAGCTAACTCTGCTGTTGAAGCTAATTCTCCTGTTAAAGCTATCTGTCCTGTTGAAGCTAACTGTCGTGTTGAAGCTAACTCTCCCGTTGAAGCTAACTGTCCTGTGGAAGCTAACTCTCCCGTTGAAGCTAACTCTCCCGTTGAAGCTAACTCTCCCGTTGAAGCTAACTGTCCCGTTGAAGCTAACTCTCCCGTTGAAGCTAACTGCCCTGTTGAAGATAAATCTCCCGTTGAAGCTAACTGCACTGTTGAAAATAACTCTCCCGTTGAAGCTAATTCTGCTGTTGAAGCTAACTCTCCTTTTGAAGCTAACTCGCCTGTTGAAGCTAACTCTCCTGTTGAAGCTAACTCTCCTGTTGAAGCTAACTGTCCTGTTGAAGCTAACTGTCCTGTTGAAGCTAACTCTCCAGTTGAAGCTAACTGTCCTGTTGAAGCTAACTCTCCCGTTGAAGCTAACTCTCCTGTTGAAGCTAACTGTCCTGTTGAAGCTAACGGTCCTGTTGAAGCTAACTCTCCTGTTGAAGCTAACTGTCCTGTTGAAGCTAACTCTCCCGTTGAAGCTAACTCTCCTGTTGAAGCTAACTCTCCTGTTGAAGCTAACTCTCCTGTTGAAGCTAACTGTCCTGTTGAAGCTAACTCTCCCGTTGAAGCTAACTCTCCTGTTGAAGCTAACTGTCCCGTTGAAGCTAACTCTCCTGTTGAAGCTAACTCTCCTGTTGAAGCTAACTGTCCCGTTGAGGCTAACTCTCCTGTTGAAGCTAACTGTCCTGTGGAAGCTAACTCTCCCGTTGAAGCTAACTCTCCTGTTGAAGCTAACTGTCCTGTGGAAGCTAACTCTCCCGTTGAAGCTAACTCTGCTGTTGAAGCTAATTCTCCTGTTAAAGCTATCTGTCCTGTTGAAGCTAACTGTCGTGTTGAAGCTAACTCTCCCGTTGAAGCTAACTGTCCTGTGGAAGCTAACTCTCCCGTTGAAGCTAACTCTCCCGTTGAAGCTAACTCTCCCGTTGAAGCTAACTGTCCCGTTGAAGCTAACTCTCCCGTTGAAGCTAACTGTCCTGTTGAAGCTAACTCTCCCGTTGAAGCTAACTCTGCTGTTGAAGCTAATTCTCCTGTTAAAGCTATCTGTCCTGTTGAAGCTAACTGTCGTGTTGAAGCTAACTCTCCCGTTGAAGCTAACTGTCCTGTGGAAGCTAACTCTCCCGTTGAAGCTAACTCTCCCATTGAAGCTAACTGTCCTGTTGAAGCTAACTCTCCCGTTGAAGCTAACTCTCCTGTTGAAGCTAACTGTCCTGTTGAAGCTAACGGTCCTGTTGAAGCTAACTCTCCTGTTGAAGCTAACTGTCCTGTTGAAGCTAACTCTCCCGTTGAAGCTAACTCTCCTGTTGAAGCTAACTCTCCTGTTGAAGCTAACTCTCCTGTTGAAGCTAACTGTCCTGGTGAAGCTAACTCTCCCGTTGAAACTAACTCTCCTGTTGAAGCTAACTCTCCTGTTGAAGCTAACTCTCCTGTTGAAGCTAACTCTCCTGTTGAAGCTAACTGTCCCGTTGAGGCTAACTCTCCTGTTGAAGCTAACTGTCCTGTGGAAGCTAACTCTCCCGTTGAAGCTAACTCTCCCGTTGAAGCTAACTGTCCTGTGGAAGCTAACTCTCCCGTTGAAGCTAACTCTCCCGTTGAAGCTAACTGTCCTGTTGAAGCTAACTCTCCCGTTGAAGCTAACTCTGCTGTTGAAGCTAATTCTCCTGTTAAAGCTATCTGTCCTGTTGAAGCTAACTGTCGTGTTGAAGCTAACTCTCCCGTTGAAGCTAACTGTCCTGTGGAAGCTAACTCTCCCGTTGAAGCTAACTCTCCCGTTGAAGCTAACTCTCCCGTTGAAGCTAACTGTCCCGTTGAAGCTAACTCTTCCGTTGAAGCTAACTGTCCTGTTGAAGCTAACTCTCCCGTTGAAGCTAACTCTGCTGTTGAAGCTAATTCTCCTGTTAAAGCTATCTGTCCTGTTGAAGCTAACTGTCGTGTTGAAGCTAACTCTCCCGTTGAAGCTAACTGTCCTGTGGAAGCTAACTCTCCCGTTGAAGCTAACTCTCCCGTTGAAGCTAACTCTCCCGTTGAAGCTAACTGTCCCGTTGAAGCTAACTCTCCCGTTGAAGCTAACTGCCCTGTTGAAGCTAACTCTCCCGTTGAAGCTAACTGCCCTGTTGAAGCTAACTCTCCCGTTGAAGCTAACTCTGCTGTTGAAGCTAACTCTCCTTTTGAAGCTAACTCTCCTGTTGAAGCTAACTCTCCTGTTGAAGCTAACTCTCCTGTTGAAGCTAACTGTCCTGTTGAAGCTAACTGTCCTGTTGAAGCTAACTCTCCCGTTGAAGCTAACTCTCCTGTTGAAGCTAACTCTCCTGTTGAAGCTAACTCTCCCGTTGAAGCTAACTCTCCTGTTGAAGCTAACTGTCCCGTTGAGGCTAACTCTCCTGTTGAAGCTAACTCTCCTGTTGAAGCTAACTGTCCCATTGAGGCTAACTCTCCTGTTGAAGCTAACTGTCCTGTGGAAGCTAACTCTCCCGTTGAAGCTAACTCTCCCATTGAAGCTAACTGTCCTGTGGAAGCTAACTCTCCCGTTGAAGCTAACTCTCCCGTTGAAGCTAACTGTCCTGTTGAAGCTAACTCTCCCGTTGAAGCTAACTCTGCTGTTGAAGCTAATTCTCCTGTTAAAGCTAACTGCCCTGTTGAAGCTAACTCTCCCGTTGAAGCTAACTGCCCTGTTGAAGCTAACTCTCCCGTTGAAGCTAACTCTGCTGTTGAAGCTAACTCTCCTTTTGAAGGTAACTCTCCTGTTGAAGCTAACTCTCCTGTTGAAGCTAACTCTCCTGTTGAAGCTAACTGTCCTGTTGAAGCTAACTCTCCAGTTGAAGCTAACTGTCCTGTTGAAGCTAACTCTCCAGTTGAAGCTAACTGTCCTGTTGAAGCTAACTCTCCAGTTGAAGCTAACTGTCCTGTTGAAGCTAACTCTCCTGTTGAAGCTAACTGTCCTGTTGAAGCTAACTCTCCAGTTGAAGCTAACTGTCCTGTTGAAGCTAACTCTCCAGTTGAAGCTAACTGTCCTGTTGAAGCTAACTCTCCCGTTGAAGCTAACTCTCCTGTTGAAGCTAACTGTCCTGTTGAAGCTAACTCTCCTGTTGAAGCTAACTCTCCCGTTGAAGCTAACTCTCCTGTTGAAGCTAACTGTCCCGTTGAGGCTAACTCTCCTGTTGAAGCTAACTCTCCTGTTGAAGCTAACTGTCCCATTGAGGCTAACTCTCCTGTTGAAGCTAACTGTCCTGTGGAAGCTAACTCTCCCGTTGAAGCTAACTCTCCCATTGAAGCTAACTGTCCTGTGGAAGCTAACTCTCCCGTTGAAGCTAACTCTCCCGTTGAAGCTAACTGTCCTGTTGAAGCTAACTCTCCCGTTGAAGCTAACTCTGCTGTTGAAGCTAATTCTCCTGTTAAAGCTAACTGCCCTGTTGAAGCTAACTCTCCCGTTGAAGCTAACTGCCCTGTTGAAGCTAACTCTCCCGTTGAAGCTAACTCTGCTGTTGAAGCTAACTCTCCTTTTGAAGGTAACTCTCCTGTTGAAGCTAACTCTCCTGTTGAAGCTAACTCTCCTGTTGAAGCTAACTGTCCTGTTGAAGCTAACTCTCCAGTTGAAGCTAACTGTCCTGTTGAAGCTAACTCTCCAGTTGAAGCTAACTGTCCTGTTGAAGCTAACTCTCCAGTTGAAGCTAACTGTCCTGTTGAAGCTAACTCTCCTGTTGAAGCTAACTGTCCTGTTGAAGCTAACTCTCCAGTTGAAGCTAACTGTCCTGTTGAATCTAACTCTCCAGTTGAAGCTAACTGTCCTGTTGAAGCTAACTCTCCCGTTGAAGCTAACTCTCCTGTTGAAGCTAACTGTCCTGTTGAAGCTAACTCTCCTGTTGAAGCTAACTCTCCCGTTGAAGCTAACTCTCCTGTTGAAGCTAACTGTCCCGTTGAGGCTAACTCTCCTGTTGAAGCTAACTCTCCTGTTGAAGCTAACTGTCCCATTGAGGCTAACTCTCCTGTTGAAGCTAACTGTCCTGTGGAAGCTAACTCTCCCGTTGAAGCTAACTCTCCCATTGAAGCTAACTGTCCTGTGGAAGCTAACTCTCCCGTTGAAGCTAACTCTCCCGTTGAAGCTAACTGTCCTGTTGAAGCTAACTCTCCCGTTGAAGCTAACTCTGCTGTTGAAGCTAATTCTCCTGTTAAAGCTATCTGTCCTGTTGAAGCTAACTGTCGTGTTGAAGCTAACTCTCCCGTTGAAGCTAACTGTCCTGTGGAAGCTAACTCTCCCGTTGAAGCTAACTCTCCCGTTGAAGCTAACTCTCCCGTTGAAGCTAACTGTCCCGTTGAAGCTAACTCTCCCGTTGAAGCTAACTGCCCTGTTGAAGATAAATCTCCCGTTGAAGCTAACTGCACTGTTGAAAATAACTCTCCCGTTGAAGCTAATTCTGCTGTTGAAGCTAACTCTCCTTTTGAAGCTAACTCGCCTGTTGAAGCTAACTCTCCTGTTGAAGCTAACTCTCCTGTTGAAGCTAACTGTCCTGTTGAAGCTAACTGTCCTGTTGAAGCTAACTCTCCAGTTGAAGCTAACTGTCCTGTTGAAGCTAACTCTCCCGTTGAAGCTAACTCTCCTGTTGAAGCTAACTGTCCTGTTGAAGCTAACGGTCCTGTTGAAGCTAACTCTCCTGTTGAAGCTAACTGTCCTGTTGAAGCTAACTCTCCCGTTGAAGCTAACTCTCCTGTTGAAGCTAACTCTCCTGTTGAAGCTAACTCTCCTGTTGAAGCTAACTGTCCTGTTGAAGCTAACTCTCCCGTTGAAGCTAACTCTCCTGTTGAAGCTAACTGTCCCGTTGAAGCTAACTCTCCTGTTGAAGCTAACTCTCCTGTTGAAGCTAACTGTCCCGTTGAGGCTAACTCTCCTGTTGAAGCTAACTGTCCTGTGGAAGCTAACTCTCCCGTTGAAGCTAACTCTCCTGTTGAAGCTAACTGTCCTGTGGAAGCTAACTCTCCCGTTGAAGCTAACTCTGCTGTTGAAGCTAATTCTCCTGTTAAAGCTATCTGTCCTGTTGAAGCTAACTGTCGTGTTGAAGCTAACTCTCCCGTTGAAGCTAACTGTCCTGTGGAAGCTAACTCTCCCGTTGAAGCTAACTCTCCCGTTGAAGCTAACTCTCCCGTTGAAGCTAACTGTCCCGTTGAAGCTAACTCTCCCGTTGAAGCTAACTGTCCTGTTGAAGCTAACTCTCCCGTTGAAGCTAACTCTGCTGTTGAAGCTAATTCTCCTGTTAAAGCTATCTGTCCTGTTGAAGCTAACTGTCGTGTTGAAGCTAACTCTCCCGTTGAAGCTAACTGTCCTGTGGAAGCTAACTCTCCCGTTGAAGCTAACTCTCCCATTGAAGCTAACTGTCCTGTTGAAGCTAACTCTCCCGTTGAAGCTAACTCTCCTGTTGAAGCTAACTGTCCTGTTGAAGCTAACGGTCCTGTTGAAGCTAACTCTCCTGTTGAAGCTAACTGTCCTGTTGAAGCTAACTCTCCCGTTGAAGCTAACTCTCCTGTTGAAGCTAACTCTCCTGTTGAAGCTAACTCTCCTGTTGAAGCTAACTGTCCTGGTGAAGCTAACTCTCCCGTTGAAACTAACTCTCCTGTTGAAGCTAACTCTCCTGTTGAAGCTAACTCTCCTGTTGAAGCTAACTCTCCTGTTGAAGCTAACTGTCCCGTTGAGGCTAACTCTCCTGTTGAAGCTAACTGTCCTGTGGAAGCTAACTCTCCCGTTGAAGCTAACTCTCCCGTTGAAGCTAACTGTCCTGTGGAAGCTAACTCTCCCGTTGAAGCTAACTCTCCCGTTGAAGCTAACTGTCCTGTTGAAGCTAACTCTCCCGTTGAAGCTAACTCTGCTGTTGAAGCTAATTCTCCTGTTAAAGCTATCTGTCCTGTTGAAGCTAACTGTCGTGTTGAAGCTAACTCTCCCGTTGAAGCTAACTGTCCTGTGGAAGCTAACTCTCCCGTTGAAGCTAACTCTCCCGTTGAAGCTAACTCTCCCGTTGAAGCTAACTGTCCCGTTGAAGCTAACTCTTCCGTTGAAGCTAACTGTCCTGTTGAAGCTAACTCTCCCGTTGAAGCTAACTCTGCTGTTGAAGCTAATTCTCCTGTTAAAGCTATCTGTCCTGTTGAAGCTAACTGTCGTGTTGAAGCTAACTCTCCCGTTGAAGCTAACTGTCCTGTGGAAGCTAACTCTCCCGTTGAAGCTAACTCTCCCGTTGAAGCTAACTCTCCCGTTGAAGCTAACTGTCCCGTTGAAGCTAACTCTCCCGTTGAAGCTAACTGCCCTGTTGAAGCTAACTCTCCCGTTGAAGCTAACTGCCCTGTTGAAGCTAACTCTCCCGTTGAAGCTAACTCTGCTGTTGAAGCTAACTCTCCTTTTGAAGCTAACTCTCCTGTTGAAGCTAACTCTCCTGTTGAAGCTAACTCTCCTGTTGAAGCTAACTGTCCTGTTGAAGCTAACTGTCCTGTTGAAGCTAACTCTCCCGTTGAAGCTAACTCTCCTGTTGAAGCTAACTGTCCTGTTGAAGCTAACTCTCCCGTTGAAGCTAACTCTCCCGTTGAAGCTAACTCTCCCGTTGAAGCTAACTCTCCTGTTGAAGCTAACTGTCCCGTTGAGGCTAACTCTCCTGTTGAAGCTAACTCTCCTGTTGAAGCTAACTGTCCCATTGAGGCTAACTCTCCTGTTGAAGCTAACTGTCCTGTGGAAGCTAACTCTCCCGTTGAAGCTAACTCTCCCATTGAAGCTAACTGTCCTGTGGAAGCTAACTCTCCCGTTGAAGCTAACTCTCCCGTTGAAGCTAACTGTCCTGTTGAAGCTAACTCTCCCGTTGAAGCTAACTCTGCTGTTGAAGCTAATTCTCCTGTTAAAGCTATCTGTCCTGTTGAAGCTAACTGTCGTGTTGAAGCTAACTCTCCCGTTGAAGCTAACTGTCCTGTGGAAGCTAACTCTCCCGTTGAAGCTAACTCTCCCATTGAAGCTAACTGTCCTGTGGAAGCTAACTCTCCCGTTGAAGCTAACTCTCCCGTTGAAGCTAACTGTCCTGTTGAAGCTAACTCTCCCGTTGAAGCTAACTCTGCTGTTGAAGCTAATTCTCCTGTTAAAGCTATCTGTCCTGTTGAAGCTAACTGTCGTGTTGAAGCTAACTCTCCCGTTGAAGCTAACTGTCCTGTGGAAGCTAACTCTCCCGTTGAAGCTAACTCTCCCGTTGAAGCTAACTCTCCCGTTGAAGCTAACTCTCCCGTTGAAGCTAACTGTCCCGTTGAAGCTAACTCTCCCGTTGAAGCTAACTGCCCTGTTGAAGATAAATCTCCCGTTGAAGCTAACTGCACTGTTGAAAATAACTCTCCCGTTGAAGCTAATTCTGCTGTTGAAGCTAACTCTCCTTTTGAAGCTAACTCGCCTGTTGAAGCTAACTCTCCTGTTGAAGCTAACTCTCCTGTTGAAGCTAACTGTCCTGTTGAAGCTAACTGTCCTGTTGAAGCTAACTCTCCAGTTGAAGCTAACTGTCCTGTTGAAGCTAACTCTCCCGTTGAAGCTAACTCTCCTGTTGAAGCTAACTGTCCTGTTGAAGCTAACGGTCCTGTTGAAGCTAACTCTCCTGTTGAAGCTAACTGTCCTGTTGAAGCTAACTCTCCCGTTGAAGCTAACTCTCCTGTTGAAGCTAACTCTCCTGTTGAAGCTAACTCTCCTGTTGAAGCTAACTGTCCTGTTGAAGCTAACTCTCCCGTTGAAGCTAACTCTCCTGTTGAAGCTAACTGTCCTGTTGAAGCTAACTCTCCTGTTGAAGCTAACTCTCCTGTTGAAGCTAACTGTCCCGTTGAGGCTAACTCTCCTGTTGAAGCTAACTGTCCTGTGGAAGCTAACTCTCCCGTTGAAGCTAACTCTCCTGTTGAAGCTAACTGTCCTGTGGAAGCTAACTCTCCCGTTGAAGCTAACTCTCCCGTTGAAGCTAACTGTCCTGTTGAAGCTAACTCTCCCGTTGAAGCTAACTCTGCTGTTGAAGCTAATTCTCCTGTTAAAGCTATCTGTCCTGTTGAAGCTAACTGTCGTGTTGAAGCTAACTCTCCCGTTGAAGCTAACTGTCCTGTGGAAGCTAACTCTCCCGTTGAAGCTAACTCTCCCGTTGAAGCTAACTCTCCCGTTGAAGCTAACTGTCCCGTTGAAGCTAACTCTCCCGTTGAAGATAACTGTCCTGTTGAAGCTAACTCTCCCGTTGAAGCTAACTCTGCTGTTGAAGCTAATTCTCCTGTTAAAGCTATCTGTCCTGTTGAAGCTAACTGTCGTGTTGAAGCTAACTCTCCCGTTGAAGCTAACTGTCCTGTGGAAGCTAACTCTCCCGTTGAAGCTAACTCTCCCATTGAAGCTAACTGTCCTGTTGAAGCTAACTCTCCCGTTGAAGCTAACTCTCCTGTTGAAGCTAACTGTCCTGTTGAAGCTAACGGTCCTGTTGAAGCTAACTCTCCTGTTGAAGCTAACTGTCCTGTTGAAGCTAACTCTCCCGTTGAAGCTAACTCTCCTGTTGAAGCTAACTCTCCTGTTGAAGCTAACTCTCCTGTTGAAGCTAACTGTCCTGGTGAAGCTAACTCTCCCGTTGAAACTAACTCTCCTGTTGAAGCTAACTCTCCTGTTGAAGCTAACTCTCCTGTTGAAGCTAACTCTCCTGTTGAAGCTAACTGTCCCGTTGAGGCTAACTCTCCTGTTGAAGCTAACTGTCCTGTGGAAGCTAACTCTCCCGTTGAAGCTAACTCTCCCGTTGAAGCTAACTGTCCTGTGGAAGCTAACTCTCCCGTTGAAGCTAACTCTCCCGTTGAAGCTAACTGTCCTGTTGAAGCTAACTCTCCCGTTGAAGCTAACTCTGCTGTTGAAGCTAATTCTCCTGTTAAAGCTATCTGTCCTGTTGAAGCTAACTGTCGTGTTGAAGCTAACTCTCCCGTTGAAGCTAACTGTCCTGTGGAAGCTAACTCTCCCGTTGAAGCTAACTCTCCCGTTGAAGCTAACTCTCCCGTTGAAGCTAACTGTCCCGTTGAAGCTAACTCTCCCGTTGAAGCTAACTGTCCTGTTGAAGCTAACTCTCCCGTTGAAGCTAACTCTGCTGTTGAAGCTAATTCTCCTGTTAAAGCTATCTGTCCTGTTGAAGCTAACTGTCGTGTTGAAGCTAACTCTCCCGTTGAAGCTAACTGTCCTGTGGAAGCTAACTCTCCCGTTGAAGCTAACTCTCCCGTTGAAGCTAACTCTCCCGTTGAAGCTAACTGTCCCGTTGAAGCTAACTCTCCCGTTGAAGCTAACTGCCCTGTTGAAGCTAACTCTCCCGTTGAAGCTAACTGCCCTGTTGAAGCTAACTCTCCCGTTGAAGCTAACTCTGCTGTTGAAGCTAACTCTCCTTTTGAAGCTAACTCTCCTGTTGAAGCTAACTCTCCTGTTGAAGCTAACTCTCCTGTTGAAGCTAACTGTCCTGTTGAAGCTAACTGTCCTGTTGAAGCTAACTGTCCTGTTGAAGCTAACTCTTCAGTTGAAGCTAACTGTCCTGTTGAAGCTAACTCTCCCGTTGAAGCTAACTCTCCTGTTGAAGCTAACTGTCCTGTTGAAGCTAACTGTCCTGTTGAAGCTAACTGTCCTGTTGAAGCTAACTCTCCCGTTGAAGCTAACTCTCCTGTTGAAGCTAACTCTCCTGTTGAAGCTAACTCTCCTGTTGAAGCTAACTGTCCTGTTGAAGCTAACTCTCCCGTTGAAGCTAACTCTGCTGTTGAAGCTAATTCTCCTGTTAAAGCTATCTGTCCTGTTAAAGCTAACTGTCGTGTTGAAGCTAACTCTCCCGTTGAAGCTAACTGTCCTGTGGAAGCTAACTCTCCCGTTGAAGCTAACTCTCCCGTTGAAGCTAACTGTCCCGTTGAAGCTAACTCTCCCGTTGAAGCTAACTGCCCTGTTGAAGCTAACTCTCCTGTTGAAGCTAACTGCCCTGTTGAAGCTAACTCTCCCGTTGAAGCTAACTCTGCTGTTGAAGCTAACTCTCCTTTTGAAGCTAACTCTCCTGTTGAAGCTAACTCTCCTGTTGAAGCTAACTGTCCTGTTGAAGCTAACTCTCCAGTTGAAGCTAACTGTCCTGTTGAAGCTAACTCTCCAGTTGAAGCTAACTGTCCTGTTGAAGCTAACTCTCCCGTTGAAGCTAACTCTCCTGTTGAAGCTAACTGTCCTGTTGAAGCTAACTGTCCTGTTGAAGCTAACTCTCCTGTTGAAGCTAACTGTCCTGTTGAAGCTAACTCTCCCGTTGAAGCTAACTCTCCTGTTGAAGCTAACTCTCCTGTTGAAGCTAACTCTCCTGTTGAAGCTAACTCTCCTGTTGAAGCTAACTGTCCTGTTGAAGCTAACTCTCCTGTTGAAGCTAACTCTCCTGTTGAAGCTAACTCTCCCATTGAAGCTACTCACTGTGGGAAGCAGTGACTACATCCCAAATGGAACCCTATTCAGTATATATACTGTGGGACTAAGGGTGCCATTTGGGATACAGAATGTAACAATGAAGGGAATAGACAGTAATTGCAATGTGTTGATTTGGGCTTCCGCAACTTCTCAGGGATCGGGGCCACTGGGGGTCAGAGAGGCTCGATGGACAGTAATACAAAACACTGTGGAGTGGAGGAGGTAGGCCTCGCGCGCGCGCACGAACACACACACACACACACACACACACACACACACACACACACACACACACACACACACACACACACACACACACACACACACACACACACATCAACTCCCAGCCATGCAAACAGGCTTCTGTTCTGTGGAAAAGTGCTACCTGACAGATCGATTCTCCAGTCCTGTCCACAAATGAACAATTAAGTGATTCCACTTTCTTTCAATGCTAAACAAACTCCTCTGAGTGGACTGTCTTTAACTGGGGAGTTAGGAGGGAATGCACAAATGGTGCTTTGCCTCTGTCTCACTTCACATGAATGTCACAATTATACCATCCTGCACCAGTACTGTGTATGTTACCATAGCTCTCAGGGGGACCGTTTGACATTTGGAAGAATCACATATGATAAGGAGGGAGGGAGTGTCTCATCAACAGAAAAGACGACTAGATCTCAAACACATCACAGAACACAACACCCCGGAGATAACGCTGGCGCATTGCAGCATTACTGGACTCAATAGGGAGTAATGCTAGCCTGGTCCCAGAGCTGTTTGTGCTGTCTTGGAATAACAGCGAGCATAAGAGTTGGTTTTGCAACACAAACAGATCTGAACCATGATAGGTGAATGCATAGTGGATAGAAAATAAGTATAAATGAATGTCACACTGTATACCCATTGATTCTTGAAGAATATAACTTATGACTCCCAGTTAGAACCCCAAATACGAGCTTGTTTTACGCCAATGTTTGTAAACAATGTAAATGTAAATAAACACTGTATCGCCTCATAACATGATTTCAACTATAATGGTGATATTGTGGACGGTCAGTCCTTGAATCCATAGCTCTGTCTATGTATTTACGAATGGTTTAGTTTCTCCTAGACCATCTCTCAGCTTTTTACCAAAACAGAAGTGAGGTGTGCCGCATTGAACTGTGGAGTCTAGAATAAATAAATGAGAGATGGCCTAGTCATAGCCACCAAGACAAGAATGCAGTGAGATGTGAGATAGGCCTTTCTAATGACGAGGCCACGAGGCCTGGGAGAGATCTATACATAGAACTGGTTCCATGCTGAAGTGGTGAGGTGTGGAGTGAAGAGGACTTACCAGCTGTCAGTGTGGAGAGAGAGAGAAAAAGAAAGAGCGAGAACGAGAGAGAGAGGGAGGGAGAGAGAGGGGGAGAGGGGGGAGAAGGAGAGAGAGAGAGAGAGAGAGAGAGAGAGAGAGAGAGAGAGAGAGAGAGAGAGAGAGAGAGAGAGAGAGAGAGAGAGAGAGAAAGGGAGGAGGAGACAGAGAGGGAGATGAGAGAGAGAGGGAGAGGGAGGGAGAGAGAGACATATTAGAGACACATATTTCCCTCAGATTACACAGACCCAAAAAGATTTCGCAAACAAATCCAATTTTGTTAAACTCATATCTATTTGGTGAAATACCACAGTGTGCAATCACAGCAGCAAGATGTGTGACCAGTTGCCACAGGAAAAGGGCAACCAGTGAAGAACAAACACCATTGTAAATACAACACATATTTGTGTTTATTTATTTTCTCTTTTGTACTTTACCTATGTGCACGTTGTTATAACACTATAGGTAGACATAGTATAACATTAGAAATGTCTCTATTCCGTTGGAGAGAGACAGAGAGAGAGAGAGCTAGAGAGAGAGACAGAGAGAGAGAGAGAGAGACACGGAGAGAGACAGAGATAGAGAGCTAGAGAGAGAGACAGAGAGAGAGAGAGATACACAGAGACACAGAGAGAGAGAGAGAGAGAGAGAGAGAGAGAGAGACAGAGACAGAGACAGAGACAGAGAGACAGAGACAGAGATAGAGAGAGACACGGAGAGAGACAGAGAGAGAGAGACACAGAGAGAGAGACAGAGAGAGAGAGCTAGAGAGAGAGAGAGACGCGGAGAGAGACACGGAGAGAGACAGAAAGAGAGAGACAGAAGAGGGAGACTGGGTAGCTTTCACCGGAGAGGGAGGAGAGGCTAGGGCCTCACACACACATAGATTCAATAGCGAGCACACACACACCGACACACACTTAGGGCCTGAGAGTGGCACCAGAGAGACAGGACGTGGTCACACATACACACATGTATATATCTGAGCTTCAGGATGAGGGATTCTAAGGTCAAACCATAGTCATGTGCTGTAGAATATCTTCAGACAGACACAGAGACAGTGCAGAGATGGGCTACTGACACTAAATTCTGTCTTTAAAAACAAAAATGTATGAAGTTCTGTCCTTGAGCTGTTCGTGTCTATTAATGTTCTGTACTGTCATGTTTTGTGTGGACCCCAGGAAGAGTAGCTGCTGCTTTCGTAACAGATCATTGGGATCCTAATAAAATACCAACAAAAAAAGAGCACAGTTTGGTCCAACAGCTCAATTCAGATTAAAGACAATATTTATACAGAGAGATCAGGAACCAGGAAGTCAATAAAAGACACAAAAAAAGGTTGACTCCCTCCCAATTCTTCTGCATGATTCAAAACATCACTACTAGTCTTACAAGCACATTCTGTCCAATCTCCATTTAGAATAGGCTGGATTGTGGATTGGGATTGTGGATTGGGATTGTGGATTGGGATTGTGGATTGGGATTGGGATTGGGATTGTGGATTGGGATTGTGGATTGGGATTGTGGATTGGGATTGTGGATTGGGATTGTGGATTGTGGATTGGGATTGTGGCTTGGGATTGTGGATTGGGATTGTGGATTGGGATTGTGGATTGGGATTGTGGATTGAGATTGGGATTGTGGATTGGGATTGGGATTGTGGATTGGGGTTGTGGATTGTCTGGTAAACATTTGCCCTCTTGCTCTTGTTTTTGTTGATGAAGAAAATGATGGGATTTGACTAAGAGGATTATGATGACAGCCTGATGAGACACAGCTGGGGCAGACAAAACAACTATCGTCCTCCTCCTGTCACACAGACAGGCACGCAGACGGTCAGGAAAGCAGGCACGTATACGCGTGCACGCACACACTCACACACGTAGCCGGCATGCACGCATGCATGTCATAGGCAGGCAGACACACACACTCACACACACTAACTGTAATATTAGAACCAGAGACAAACTGCATCACGCAGCGCTTCCCCAAATAATGCATATTACTTCAGGTTCATCATCCTACTCAAACGAACCATAAGTTATAATTCATGTTTGTTTTTGTGGGTTGTGGCTATTTAACATGGCACAACGGTAGTATAGTATAATTATTTACCCAGTGAGCCTCCCTCTTCCTTTTCCTTCCTCCCCCTTCCCTCTCCTTCCTTCCGCTTCCTTCCCCTCCCCCCCTTTCTTCTTCTTCCTCCCCCTTCCTCCCCCTCCCTTCCCCCATGTCAAGTATAAACTGTATTCACGTCTCATACAGTAAGTTGGTTCATGTAATATGCACCATATTCACACTAAACTACATGTAACGTGATGTGGTAAATGGAATGAAATACCCCGGTAATACTACAGAGAAAATAGACTAATTCAGAGCCACATAGCCGTGTCATTACAGAAGAGCATCATAGCATTGTGTGGCCAAGTGGGACCACGACATCTTTATTATAATATTGTAGCAACCTTATCACAACAACAAACGACCTCGTCAAGAGGTTCAGACCTCTTGGTGTAACGCTTAAGGTGTTAGCTTGACAGTCGCTAGACACGGGTTTGAGTGCCGGTGTGAGAGAAAAATTGCAAGATTATGTCATGATACTGTTGTTGCATCAAATGGTTGTTTTATGCAACAGAATAGGGGGGTTCTTAGAACACTGTCATCTGTGTACTGAGAATACTGAGAATACTGAATACTGAGAATGGGCCTCTGGGGGCTTAATGCTGACACAAGATTTACGATGTCTTTGGGTGATAAACCTAACAAGAGCGCATTCCACAGCATGAGTTGGTGTTTCTGTACTGAGGAACCAGGGTGGAGATGGCTCCAGTATGGATTTTTGGGGGGGCCATACCCAGGGGCCTCATTTATAAAACGGACTTACGATCAATTTTGATCTTAAGTATGACATACGCAGAAAACCACCTCTAAGTAGTTATTTCTAAAACCTTACTTTGACTTGGATATGATCTTATCTCTACGCAAAGTCTAGACTTGACGTAAGTGATTTTCCTGCTGGTTATGTAAGGGTATTGCAGTTTGGGATGCATATGCATCCAAGCCCGTGGTGAACTTTGCATGAAACTTTATGAACAATGTGTTAGGAATGATCATTTAAAGGTGTGAGGAATTAATTTCCAGATGCAAGGTGTTTGAATTGTAAACAGGATGCGATGTTCTATAAATAGTGTGTCCAAAAAAACGGAACCATAGCTGTTCTTCTGTTATTGGAAGACATTGAAAAGAGTTTTACTTTATTACTAAATATTACTTTATTACTTTTACTTTATTACTTTTATAAAAATTACTTTTTTTGCTGATGATGATCCATGGCTTATAAGTCGCTATCGTCTCTCGAGAAATGTTCTGTTAGACTTCTACGTGGATTTAGCCCCTAATCTGGAAAGGAAGACACGCTGTAATCATGTCATACCCGTATCTGTCCAAGTACTGTCCACTCTGGGATTCCTCGCTACTGGGACATTCCAGAGGGAAATGAGTGACAGGTCGGGTATATCACAGCATCCTGCCACAAATGATCGAGGCGATTCTACACGTATTGTCCACGAGATACACGGAAGTTGGGGTGGCAGGTAGTCTAGTGGTTAGAGAGTTGGGCCAGTAACCGAAAGGTTGATAGATCAAATTCCTGAGCTGACAAGGTAGAAATCTGTCCTTCTGCCCCTGAACAAGGCAGTTAACCCACTGTTCCAAGGCTGTCATTGTAAATAATAATGTGTTCTTAACTGACTTGCCTAGTTAAAGAAAGGTTAAAAAAACTATATATATTTTTTAAATCTGCCCAACCAATGTGTTCAACACGTTCTGGGTTTGCAGGACTGAGGCAGTCAACACATGAACTGTAGACGTGGATGGACCGTTGACACTTGTGGCCAAACCTTCCCCTTCAGTCCTGGCACCTGCTGATTTGGGAGCCTCACGCACTTCATCCCTGGTTGGAGGGCGCACAGGCTGCAACGCAGCTTCCCTTGGTGGAGGGCGAAACCTCACCCGGCGCACGGGCTGCAACGCAGCTTCCCTTGGTGGAGAGGGAAACCTCACCCGGCTCCCGGTCTGCAACGCAGCTTCCCTTGGTGGAGGGCGAAACCTCACCCGGCGCACAGGCTGCAATGCAGCTTCCCTTGGTGGAGGGGGAAACCTCACCCGGCTCCCGGTCTGCAACGCAGCTTCCCTTGGTGGAGGGGGAAACCTCACCCGGCTCCCGGTCTGCAACGCAGCTTCCCTTGGTGGAGGGGGAAACCTCACCCGGCTCCCGGTCTGCAACGCAGCTTCCCTTGGTGGAGGGGGAAACCTCACCCGGCTCCCGGTCTGCAACGCAGCTTCCCTTGGTGGAGGGGGAAACCTCACCCGGCTCCCGGTCTGCAACGCAGCTTCCCTTGGTGGAGGGGGAAACCTCACCCGGCGCACGGGCTGCAATGCAGCTTCCCTTGGTGGAGGGGGAAACCTCAACCATCTCAACCAGCTTCATGAGATAGTCACCTGGAATGCATTTCAATTAACAGGTGTGCCTTGTTAAAAGTACAGTTAATGTGTTTGAGTCAATCAGTTGTGTTGTGACAAGGTAGAGGTGGCATACAGAATATAGCCCTATTTGGTAAAAGACCAAGTTGATATTATGGCAAGAACAGCTCAAATAAGCAAAGAGAAATGACAGTCATTACTTTAAGACATAAAGGTCAGTCAATTCTGAAAAATGTTTCTTCAAGTACAGTCGCAAAAACCATCAAGCGCTAAGATGAAACTGGCTCTCATGAGGACCACCATAGGAAAGGAAGACCAAGAGTTATCTCTGCTGCAGAGGATAAGTTCATTAGAGTTACCAGCCTCAGAGTTCGGCCCAAATAAATGCTTCACAGAGTGCAAGTAACAGACACATCTCAACATCAACTGATCAGAGGAGACTGCGTGAATCAGGCCTTCATGGTCGAATTGCTGCAAAGAAACCTCTACTAAAGGACACCAATAAGAAGAAGAGACTTGATTGGACCAAGAAACACTTGCAATGGACATTAGACCGGTGGAAAACTGTCCTTGTGTCTTTGTGAGACACAGAGTAGGTGAACAGATGATCTCTGCATGTGTGGTTCCCACCATGAAGCATGGAGGAGGAGCTGTGATGGTGTGGGGGTGCTTTGCTGGTAACAATGTCTGTGATTTATTTAGAATTCAAGGCACGGCCCCCTGGGTGGCGCAGTGGTCTAAGGCACTGCATCTCAGTGTGCCACTAGAGATTCTGGGTTTGAGTCCAGGCTCAGTCGAAGCCGGCCGTGACTGCGCACAATTGGCCCAGCGTTGCGGCGCACAATTGGCCCAGCGTTGCGGCGCACAATTGGCCCAGCGTCGTCCGGGTTTGGCCTTGTCTCATAGCGCACTAGCGACTCCTGTGGCGGGCCGGGTGCAGTGCACGCTGACATGGTGTACGGTGTTTCCTCCGACACATTGGTGCGGCTGGTTTCTGGGTTGGATGGGCATTGTGTCAAGAAGCAGTGCGGTTTGGTTTGGTTGGGTTTTAGAGAACGCATGGCTCTCGACCTTCGCCTCTCCCGAGTCCGTACGGGAGTTGCAGCGATGAGACAAGACTGTAACTACTACCAATTGGATAACACGAAATTGGGGTGAAAAAGTAAATAAAAGAATTCAAGGCACACTTAGCCAGCATTCTGCAGCGATACGCCATCCCATCTGGTTTGCGCTTAGTGGGACTATCATTTGTTTTTCAACAGGATAATGACCCAAAACACACCTCCAGGCTGTGTAAAGGCTATTTTACCAAGGAGAGTGAAGGAGTGCTGCATCAGATGACCTGCCCTCCACAATCACTTGACCTCAACCCAATTATGATGGTTTGGGATGAGTTGGACCGCAGACTGAAGGAAAAACAGCCAACAAGTGCTCAGCATATGTGGGAACTCCTTCAAGACTGTTGGAAAAGCATTCCTCATGAAGTTGGTTGAGAGAATGCCAAGAGCGTGCAAAGCTGTCATCAAGGCAAAGGGTGGCAACTTTTAAGAATCTAAAATATAGTTTGATTTGTTTAACACTTTTTTTGGTTACTACATGATTCCCTATGTGTTGTTTCATAGTTTTGATGTCTTCACTATTATTCTACAACGTAGAAAAAAGTGAAAATAAAGATAAACCCTTGAATGAGTAGGTGTATCCAAACTATTGACTGGCCCTGTGCATTGCTACCATCTCTGTGTGTATTACTAACCTATGCTTTACTTTGGAGTTGATTATCAGGTGGATGGAAATCGTTATTGTGTAGGTCTAGGTGATTGGTGCTTCTTGATTGTTGTTCCTCTCATCTCTGGTCCCAAGAGTTCTACATCTCTCCCACCTCATTTCTCTCTATCCTCCATCTCCTCTTCCATCTCTCCCTGATGATGTGATGTCCACTATGGGAGGGTTATGATGATGATGTGATGTCTGCTGTGGAGGGCTATGATGTTGATGATGATGATGATGATGATGATGATGTGATGTTTGCTGTGTCCACTATGCATGAAATGGTAATGACATCTCTGGACTTAATTTACACAAAGGACCTCGTGAGCACATAGCGTAACAGAGTGAAGTCAGACCAGACAACATAACATGGTTCTGTAACCTTAAATCTGCATGAAGATGTAATATCCCCTAATGAAACTGAAATGTTCTACATAATAGGCAACTACATTATTAAGAACTTGTCAGAACACATTTTGGAGTGTACATGTTTATGTTATATATTCAGAAATCTCTTGTAAGGAGTGTATATGTGTGTGTGTTTGTTTGTGTGTCTATGAGGACCAGGGGTTTGAGGATGCTAGAGATGATTGAAATTCACCACAAATGTACAAACTACTGAGTTGCCAAAACATGTTGTGATTCTTTCTTATCTCCCTCCATCTCTCTTCTGTGAAGACAGCTCGGTGTTCAATCGGCAGACTCAAAGGATCGTTCTGCAATCAAGCCATATCATGAGCGGCCAATGAAAGACACACACGATTGTGAAGCCCCTCAGCCCACAGCTACCTATTTGATCCAAAAACACAATACAAAAGAGATCATTCTAATGACAGATCACACCCAAACCACCACCATAGAATAAAGCTTCTAGTAGGTGCTGGTTTTAGGCTAGATTCTGGGATCAGGATCAGAGTGAGAGCACCATTCTAAAGCTTCAATCAGGACTGCATGATGGCAAGTCAGACAGACTGGGCACCTAGCCCTGTGATAGTCTGGCCAAGTTTTTTGATATTCATAGACAAAGTCAAGCTGTTGCTACACTCTTAGAAAAAAAAGGTGATATCTAGAACCTAAAAGGGTTATTTGGCTATCCTCATAGAATAACCCTTTGAAGAACCTTTTTTTGGTTCCAGGTAGAACCTTTTTCGGTTCTAGGTAGAAGCCTTTTGGTCCCAGATACAACATGTTTGGGTTCCATGTAGAACCCTTTTCACAAATGGTTCTCGATGTAACCCAAAAGGGTTCTACCTGGACAGCCAAAGAACCCTTTAGGAAGCCTTTTTTTCTCACAAGTGTATGGTTGTAAACAGTGGACTTGTCCCCTTTTCACACTACTGAGCTCAACTAAACCGAGCTGAGGCAAACCAACCCAGGCTGTACTGTGCTTGCTTGGTTAAGCATCCACCATAGCTACTGGAACCGTGCTGAAGAGAACTATGTGAATGGAGAATCAGGACAAGTAGAGTACGGTTCAGCCAGGTACGATAGTGTGAAAAGGGTATTGGTCTCAAATGATCACCCCAAGGACCACTGTGTTATTTAGATAGGCCCAGTGCTGTAATGAATTTGTGAATATCTGGGAGTATCTGTGCAATTAATTCAATGATGGTACTGGCAGTATCTCAGACGAGTATCAGACCAGACATACAGTAGAAAAGACTTGGGATCAAATAGTATGTGAACTCTTTCAAATACTATTAGCGTTTGCTTTAACTAGCCTACTTAGAGTGCCAGATGGGTGGTGCTTGTAGTTTTGGGACTATTATTTTAGTCCGTTATGCCAGGAAAGCTTAATTAACCACAGATAAAGTATTTGAAATTATATCAAATAGTATTTGAACCCAAGAACTGCACTACAGTAGAGCAATTTTCATTTAATTAGAGGCAAAACTGACCAGATGTCACGTTTCTGACCTTATTTTCCATTGTTTAGTCTTTATTTAGTTGGTCAGGACGTGAGTTGGGTGGGTATAGTCTATGGTGTCTGTTTCTATGTGGGGTTTCTTGTTTGGTCTGATATGGTTCTCAATCAGAGGCAGGTGTTAGTCATTGTCTCTGATTGGGAACCATATTTAGGTAGCCTGTTTTGTAGTGTGTTTTGTGGGTGATTGGTCCTGTTCGTGTGTTCATCTGGTCTGTGTTCACTAGTTCAGGACTGTAGCGTCTTCGGTTCTTTCTGTCAATTTGTTGTTTTTTGTTCGTTCTTTAAGTAGCCTATTAAAATATGGATTATCATCACGCTGCATTTTGGTCCTCCTCTCTTTCACCTGAAGACAGCCGTTACACCAGAGGACAAAGATGCTCCTGATTTCCAACAGGAAGAAGCTGTTTTAATAAGAATGGAGCATCCTGCGTAGCATATCGAACAAGCTTCCATTTTGTCCAATGATCGACAGTCTCCAATCACCTCTGAGCTGGCTGCTGATTGAGAAACCCTGCCTTTGACTGCGTCCCAAATACCACCCTATATAGTGTACCAGAGTCCTGGTGAAAAGTATTGTACTAAATAAGGAACAAGGTGCCATTTGAAATGCAACACTTTACTTTAAATGGTAATCACGAGGTGATCTAGAAGCTTTTATTTCAAATTGTCCTCCATTTCAGCCGCCGAGCGGTCGGACTAACAGTCAAGACACGTTCCAGTGACCAAGGAAATGACTGCCTACAGCTTCTTCCAATTTGGCTGGGTGAAACCGTGTATGTTTCCCCATCACTGGTTAAGCTGTTCTCTTTAAAAACAATTAGCCAAGGGGACTGCTGTAACCTTGTCTACAGGCAGTTGAATGACGCTAAATGCTAAACTACCTCAGGTAATTGATTATTGTGCCAGCCCTAATTACTATGTCGTCAGGAATCTTGTCCTGCATCCTGGCAACAATAATTAGGCTTACTATCTTTGGAAACAGAGACTAATTTTGATTCTTGGTCACACAGCGTCAGAGAATCTGTGGAGAAAAGACCCTTTAACTGCAGGCTGGGATAATAACCAAAAATGCTCAACTTGTATGATGCCGGCTTGGTTACACAGCCAAGCCAAAATAATCAAATGTTACTATGTTCAGTATGTTTGCTGGCTTAGTTACACAGCCAAGCCAAAATAATCAGGTGTTACTATGTTCAGTAAGTTTGCTGGCTTGGTTACACAGCCAAGCCAAAATAATCAGGTGTTACTATGTTCAGTAAGTTTGCTATCTTGGTTACACAGCCAAGCCAAAATAATCAGGTGTTACTATGTTCAGTAAGGTTGCTATCTTGGTTACACAGCCAAGCCAAAATAATCAGGTGTTACTATGTTCAGTAAGTTTGTATTTGACGGATCATTCAGTCCACCTTTTGTGTCATCATTGGATCATTGGTCAGGTCACACACAACACAGGGAAAAGACACACAATGAATCAGTATTCTGACATGTTTCTTGGCAGAGGTCCTGTCTATTCTACAGGTAGCGGTGACCTGGTACAGTCTGTTCCCAGAACATATCCCTCACACTAATTCACATCTGGCGCCAAGGTCCAACCATCTCCATTATGGCACAGCGCTGGCCCTCTCCCCCTCTCCTTGAACATCCTGACAGTCACCACACACACTGTGACCTGAGAGGAGAGGACGAACAACTTTGTGTAATTTGCCTCTAATCTGTAGTCGGTCTGCCTCAACACAACAGTTAGTGGCAGCCCCACCTGTTACTGCAAATCAAGGACAAACGCTCCACGGGAACCATCCATTAACGGGATGAGATTCTATAGTGTTGTGTTAATTCATGGTCGACCACAGCAACCACAGCCCATCCATTGTGAGATGGGAACAGGAGAGCCCACCCATGGTGAGATGGGAACAGGAGAACCCACCCATGGTGAGATGGGAACAGGAGAGCCCACCCATGGTGAGATGGGAACAGGAGAGCCCATGAGCCCATGAGATGGGAACAGGAGAGCCCATCCATGGTGAGATGGGAACAGGAGAACCCACCCATGGTGAGATGGGAACACGAGAGCCCACCCATGGTGAGATGGGAACAGGAGAGCCCATCCACGGTGAGATGGGAACAGGAGAGCCCACCCATGGTGAGATGGGAACAGGAGAACCCACCCATGGTGAGATGGGAACACAAGAGCCCACCCATGGTGAGATGGGAACACGAGAGCCCACCCATGGTGAGATGGGAACAGGAGAGCCCATCCATGGTGAGATGGGAACAGGAGAACCCACCCATGGTGAGATGGGAACACGAGAGCCCACCCATGGTGAGATGGGAACAGGAGAGCCCACCCATGGTGAGATGGGATCAGGGCAGAAGGAACAGTGCAATTAGGGAAACAGATATTGGGCCAATATCAGTGACGACGTGCCCCTGCTACTGCAGCTAACGGACTGTAAAGGGCTGTAATTCAAGCAGGGGTCTGCACAGGAGCGACACACAGCCCATTCACACGGATTCAGAACCAGGGATCAGAAAACACATTCCAGGTAGAGACAGACACCAATGTTTCCTACTGTAATTATCCAGAGTACAGTAAGATGCGTTAAAGAAGCTTTAGGAAACATGCAAACACAGAAAACAAATCTCCATCCAAGAAGATCCTATAATTCACCATCTATACAGATCCTATAATTCACCATCTATAGAGATCCTATAATTCACCATCCATAGAGATCCTATAATTCACCATCTATAGAGATCCTATAATTCGCCATCTATAGAGATCCTATAATTCGCCATCTATAGATGTAACGTTCCTGACCTGTTTTATGTTGTTTTTGTATGTGTTTATGGTCAGGGCGTGTTTTTTGGGTGGGCAGTCTATGTTTTCTGTTTCTATGTTGGTTTTGGGTTGCCTGGTATGGCTCTTAATTAGAGGCAGGTGTTTTGCGTTTTCCTCTAATTGAGAGTCATATTTAGGTAGGGTGTTCTCACTGTTTGTTTGTGGGTGATTGTCTTCCGTGTTCGTATATGTATGTACCATACGGGACTGTTTGGTTGTTCGTTTCGTTTTGATGTAGTCTGTTCCTGTCCGTGAGTTTCACGTTAGTTATGTAAGTTCATGTTCAGGTTTTTTCGTCTACGTCGTTTTCTTGTTTTGTAATTTTGAAAGTGTTTGTTTTCGTGTTGCCATCGTGTCAAATAAAAGATGGCTTATTTCCCGAATGCTGCGTATTGGTCCACTGATCTTTCTCTCCTCTCCTCGTCTGAGGAAGAGGAGAACGACAGCCCTTACAGAATCACCCACCACGCTAGGACCAAGCGGGAAAACTCAACGGAGTAAGGGACAGGAAAAGAAGGAGCAATGGACTTGGGACGATATATTGGACGGAAAAGGTTGCTACACATGGGAGGAGATCCTGGCTGGTAGGGATCGCCTCCCATGGGAACAGCTGGAGGCACTGAGGAGAGCAGAGGCTACCGGAGAGAGGAACCGGAGTTATGAGGGAATGCGTCTGGCACGGAAGCCCAAAAAGCCCATAAGTAACACCCAAAAATTTCTTGGGGGGGGGCTAAGAGGTAGTGGGCCAAGGGCAGGTAGGAGACCTGCGCCCACTTCCCAGGCTTACCGTGGAGAGCGGGAGTACGGGCAGGCGCCGTGTTACGCAGTAGAGCGCACGGTGTCTCCTGTACGAGTGCATAGCCCAGTGCGGGTTATTCCACCTCCCCGCACTGGCAGGGCTAGATTGGGTATTGAGCCAGGTGTCATGAGGCCGACTCAACGCGTCTGGTCTCCAGTGCGTCTCCTCGGGCCGGCATACATGGCACCTGCCTTACGCATGGTTTCCCCGGTTCGCCTACATAGGCCGGTGCGGGTTATTCCACCTCCCTGCACTGGTCGGGTGACCGGGAGCATTCAACCAGGTAGGGTTGGGCAGGCTCAATGCTCAAGAGTGCCAGTATGCCTCCACGGTCCGGTATTTCCGGCGCCACCTCCCCGCCCCAGCCTAGTACCTACAGTGCCTACACTACGCACTAGGCTACCAGTGCGTCTCCTGAGCCCTGTTCCTCCTCCACGCACTCTCTCTGTAGTGCGTGTATCCAGTTCGGTGCCTCCAGTTCCGGCACCACGCACTAAGCCTCCTGTGCGTCTCCAGAGCCCTGTACACACTGTATCTTCTCCCCCTACTAATCCTGATGTGCTTGTCCTCAGCCCGGTGTCACCAGTGCCGGTACCTCGCATTAGGTATAGAGTGGGCTTTGAGAGTACAGTGTGCCCTGTCCCTGCTCCCCGCACTAGTAGGAAGGTGCTTATCCTTAGCCCGGTGCCTCCAGTTCCGGCACCACGCACCAGGTCTACAGTGCGCCGTATCCGGCCAGAGCCATCCGTCTCACCAGCGCCATCTGAGCCATCCGTCTCCCCAGCGCCATCTGAGCCATCCGTCTCCCCAGCGCCATCTGAGCCATCCGTCTCCCCAGCGCCATCTGAGCCATCCGTCTCCCCAGCGCCGTCTGAGCCATCCGTCTGCAATGAGCCTGCAAAGCCGCCCGTCTGCCATGAGCCTGCTAAGCCGCCCGTCTGCCATGAGCCTACAGAGCCGTCTGCCAGACAGGAGCCGCTAGAGCCGCACGCCAGACAGGAGCCGCTAGAGCCGCCCGCCAGACAGGATCTGCCAGAGCCGCCAACCAGACAGGATCTGCCAGAGCCGCCAACCAGACAGGATCTGCCAGAGCCGCCAACCAGACAGGATCTGCCAGAGCCGCCAACCAGACAGGATCTGCCAGAGCCGCCAACCAGACAGGATCTGCCAGAGCCGTCAGAGAGCCATGAGCGTCGAGAGCCGTCAGCCTGCCATGAGCGTCGAGAGCCGTCAGCCTGCCATGAGCGTCGAGAGCCGTCAGCCTGCCATGAGCGTCGAGAGCCGTCAGCCTGCCATGAGCGTCGAGAGCCGTCAGCCTGCCATGAGCGTCAAGAGCCGTCAGCCTGCCATGAGCGTCGAGAGCCGTCAGCCTGCCATGAGCGTCGAGAGCCGTCAGCCAGCCATGAGCGTCGAGAGCCGTCAGCCAGCCATGAGCGTCGAGAGCCGTCAGCCAGCCATGAGCGTCGAGAGCCGTCAGCCAGCCATGAGCGTCGAGAGTCGTTCAGTCAGGATCTGCCTGAGTATATCAGCCGGGACCTGCCCCTTGTCCCGGTGCTGCCCCTTATCCCGGTGCTGCCCCTTGTCCCGGTGCTGCCCCTTGTCCCGGTGCTGCCCCTTGTCCCGGTGCTGCCCCTTGTCCCGGTGCTGCCCCTTATCCCGGTGCTGCCCCTTATCCCGGTGCTGCCCCTTATCCTGGTGCTGCCCCTTATCCCGGTGCTGCCCCTTGTCCCGGTGCTGCCCCTTGTCCCGGTGCTGCCCCTTGTCCCGGTGCTGCCCCTTGTCCCGGTGCTGCCCCTTGTCCCGGTGCTGCCCCTTGTCCCGGTGCTGCCCCTTGTCCCGGTGCTGCCCCTTCTCCCGGTGCTGGCCGTTCTCCCGGTGCTGGCCGTTCATTTAGGGGATGTTAGTTTGAGGGTGGTCATTGGGAGGGGAAGACAGAAGCGGGGAGTGACTATGGTGGTGTGGGGACAGCGTCCAGAGCCTGAGCCACCACCGTGGTCAACTGCCCACCCAGACCCTCCCCTGGACTTTGTGCTGGTGCGCCCGGCGTTCGCACCTTGAGGGGGGGGTTCTGTAACGTTCCTGACCTGTTTTATGTTGTTTTTGTATGTGTTTATGGTCAGGGCGTGTGTTTTGGGTGGGCAGTCTATGTTTTCTGTTTCTATGTTGGTTTTGGGTTGCCTGGTATGGCTCTTAATTAGAGGCAGGTGTTTTGCGTTTTCCTCTAATTGAGAGTCATATTTAGGTAGGGTGTTCTCACTGTTTGTTTGTGGGTGATTGTCTTCCGTGTTCGTATATGTATGTACCATACGGGACTGTTTGGTTGTTCGTTTCGTTTTGATGTAGTCTGTTCCTGTCCGTGAGTTTCACGTTAGTTATGTAAGTTCATGTTCAGGTTTTTTCGTCTACGTCGTTTTCTTGTTTTGTAATTTTGAAAGTGTTTGTTTTCGTGTTGCCATCGTGTCAAATAAAAGATGGCTTATTTCCCGAATGCTGCGTATTGGTCCACTGATCTTTCTCTCCTCTCCTCGTCTGAGGAAGAGGAGAACGACAGCCCTTACAATAGAGATCCTATAATTCACCATCTATAGAGATCCTATAATTCACCATCTATAGAGATCCTATAATTCACCATCTATAGAGATCCTATAATTCTCAATCCATAGAGATCCTATAATTCACCATCCATAGAGATCCTATAATTCACCATCCATAGAGATCCTATAATTCACCATCTATAGAGACCCTATAATTCACCATCTATAGAGACCCTATAATTCACCATCTATAGAGATCCTATAATTCTCAATCCATAGAGATCCTATAATTCACCATCCATAGAGATCCTATAATTCACCATCCATAGAGATCCTATAATTCACCATCTATAGAGATCCTATAATTCACCATCCATAGAGATCCTATAATTCACCATCCAGAGACCCTATAATTCACCATCCATAGAGATCCTATAATTCACCATCCATAGAGATCCTATAATTCACCATCCATAGAGATCCTATAATTCACCATCTATAGAGATCCTATAATTCACCATCTATAGAGACCCTATAATTCACCATCTATAGAGATCCTATAATTCACCATCTATAGAGATCCTATAATTCACCATCTATAGAGATCCTATAATTCACCATCTATAGAGATCCTATAATTCACCATCCATAGAGATCCTATAATTCACCATCTATAGAGATTCATGAACTGCTGTTTACAGTCAGGAACCCGTTTTGTTTTATTCATACAGAAGACAGATTACATCTTCATGTCTGTAAGTGTATATGTGTGCTCTGTAACCCTCCATGTCCGTCTCATACCGCCTCTGTAACCCTCCATGTCCGTCTCATGCCGCCTCTGTAACCCTCCGTGTGGGTCTCATACCTTCTCTGTAACCCTCCATGTCCGTCTCATACCGCCTCTGTAACCCTCCATGTCCGTCTCATACCGCCTCTGTAACCCTCCATGTCTGTCTCATGCCACCTCTGTAACCCTCCGTGTGGGTCTCATACCACCTCTGTAACCCTCCATGTTGGTCTCATACCTCCTCTGTAACCCTCAATGTGGGTCTCATACCACCTCTGTAACCCTCCATGTTGGTCTCATACCTCCTCTGTAACCCTCCGTGTGGGTCTCATACCACCTCTGTAACCCTCCGTGTGGGTCTCATACCTCCTCTGTAACCCTCCATGTTGGTCTCATACCTCCTCTGTAACCCTCCATGTGGGTCTTATACCACCTCTGTAACCCTCCATGTTGGTCTCATACCTCCTCTATAACCCTCCATGTGGGTCTTATACCACCTCTGTAACCCTCCATGTTGGTCTCATACCTCCTCTGTAACCCTCCATGTTGGTCTCATACCTCCTCTGTAACCCTCCATGTTGGTCTCATACCACCTCTGTAACGCTCCGTGTGGGTCTCATACCTCCTCTGTAACCCTCCATGTCTGTCTCATACCTCCTCTGTAACCCTCCATGTTGGTCTCATGCTGCATCTGTAACCCTCCGTGTGGGTCTCATACCTCCTCTGTAACCCTCCATGTGGGTCTCATACCTCCTCTGTAACCCTCCATGTTTGTCTCATACCTCCTCTGTAACCCTCCATGTGGGTCTCATGCTGCATCTGTAACCCTCCGTGTGGGTCTCATACCTCCTCTGTAACCCTCCGTGTGGGTCTCATACACCTCTGTAACCCTCCGTGTGGGTCTCATTCTGCCTCTGTAACCCTCCATGTAGGTCTCATGCTGCATCTGTAACCCTCCGTGTTGGTCTCATGCTGCATCTGTAACCCTCCGTGTTGGTCTCATACCTCCTCTGTAACCCTCCTGATTGACAATCAGTTGGACTTTCAGCCACACATTGGCTTCCTTTCAGGAGAAGCGTTAAATCAATGCAAATTGACTGAGGGAGGGAGGCTCAGAGCCCAGTGGGTCTCGACCAGATTGTGCACAAATACACACACACACACACACTCACACACATACACACACACACACACACACACACACACACACACACACACACACACACACACACAAATTGGGTTCATGCAGCATACCAATGTGTGGAGCATTAAGTCAGTGTTGTAACTTGTCCTCCACCACTACACCAGGGTAGACAAGCAGGCTGAACATACAGTTATAGAGAGGGAGAAGGATGGAAGGTCCGATGCTGGATGCATGCCAAACAAGTAGATGAGACTGTGTGTGTGTGTGTGTGTGTGTGTGGTCGTGCATGCTAGTTGTTCAGCACACAAACCGTTGACAGTTAGCAGTCCAGCCCAGCAGCAGACAAGAGAACAGCATGATAAGAAATGTTTTTTTCTACTTCAGGTGAATGAAGCTAATAACAGCAGTCTTGGAGAACAACAAGATGCACCCTACATGGCACCCTATTCCCTATATAGTGCACTACTTTAGACCAGGGCTCTGGTCCCTATTCCCTATATAGTGCACTACTTTAGACCAGGGCTCTGGTCCCTATTCCCTATATAGTGCACTACTTTAGACTAGGGCTCTGGTCCCTATTCCCTATATAGTGCACTACTTTAGACCAGGGCTCTGGTCCCTATTCCCTATATATTTGATCTGGTCAAAATATGTGCACTATTTTTTATTTATTTAACCTTTATTTTAACTAGGCAAGTCAATTAAGAACAGATTCTTATTTTACAGCAATATGTTTGGAACATCAAATTGCAATAAAATCGCAGTATTGAATCGCAATATGTATAGAATCGTCAGAATCGCAATACATATCATATCACCATCTAAGTATTGGTGTGGCAGGTAGCCTAGTGGTTAGAGCGTTGGTGGATCGAATCCCCAATCTGACAAGGTAAAAATCTGTCGTTCTGCCCCCTGAACAAGGCAGTTAACCCACTGTTCCCTAGTAGGCCGTCATTGTAAATAATCATTTGTTCTTAACTGACTTGCCTAGTCAAATAAAGTTTATTTTTATTTTTTATTATGATAATATCATATTGTGGGGTCCTCATCCATCCATCCCTTCATTCATGTTTTATTTATTTGTTTTTATCCATCCATAACATGGTTTCCTCTTAGCTTTCCCTCCATCCCTCATCCTCCAGGTCTGTCTGGGGATCACAACGGTCAGAGGAGATGAGAGGGGAGAGGAGGAGAGGAGGAAAGGAGAGGGGTAGGGGAGGCGATGAGAGGAAAGGAGAAGAGAGGAGAGGGGAAAGCAGAAGAGAGGAGAGAAAAGGAGAGGGTACAGAGAAGAGTGGATGAGAGGAGAGGATTTGCACATCAGAACAACACGGTATATAGCCATAACATTTGAAATGTCTATTCCTTTGGAACTTTTGTTAGTGTTATGTTTACTGTTCATTTAATATGATATATTATCTATTTCACTTGCTTTGGCAATGTAAACATATGTTTTCCATGTCAATAAAGCCCTTTGGAGCGAGCGAGAGAGATGAATGAGATTTGCACTAAAACAAGGACGTCAGAGGGTTGGGGGGCATGTCATTATTACACAATTATAACACAATTCCACAGAGCACATAATCCAGATTTTGTGTGTGTGTTCTGAAGTGTGTCTGTCTTTCATAGGGCTATGGCTGTGAGTGAAGTGTGTCTCTCTTTCATAGGACTATGGCTGTGAGTGAAGTGTGTCTCTCTTTCATAGGACTATGGCTGTGAGTGAAGTGTGTCTCTCTTTCATAGGACTATGGCTGTGAGTGAAGTGTGTCTGTCTTTCATAGGACTATGGCTGTGAGTGAAGTGTGTCTCTCTTTCATAGGGCTATGGCTGTGAGTGAAGTGTGTCTCTCTTTCATAGGACTATGGCTGTGAGTGAAGTGTGTCTGTCTTTCATAGGGCTATGGCTGTGAGTGAAGTGTGTCTGTCTTTCATAGGACTATGGCTGTGAGTGAAGTGTGTCTCTCTTTCATAGGACTATGGCTGTGAGTGAAGTGTGTCTCTCTTTCATAGGACTATGGCTGTGAGTGAAGTGTGTCTGTCTTTCATAGGACTATGGCTGTGAGTGAAGTGTGTCTGTCTTTCATAGGACTATGGCTGTGAGTGAAGTGTGTCTGTCTTTCATAGGACTATGGCTGTGAGTGAAGTGTGTCTCTCTTTCATAGGGCTATGGCTGTGAGTGAAGTGTGTCTGTCTTTCATAGGACTATGGCTGTGAGTGAAGTGTGTCTCTCTTTCATAGGGCTATGGCTGTGAGTGAAGTGTGTCTCTCTTTCATAGGACTATGGCTGTGAGTGAAGTGTGTCTCTCTTTCATAGGACTATGGCTGTGAGTGAAGTGTGTCTGTCTTTCATAGGACTATGGCTGTGAGTGAAGTGTGTCTCTCTTTCATAGGACTATGGCTGTGAGTGAAGTGTGTCTCTCTTTCATAGGACTATGGCTGTGAGTGAAGTGTGTCTGTCTTTCATAGGGCTATGGCTGTGAGTGAAGTGTGTCTCTCTTTCATAGGGCTATGGCTGTGAGTGAAGTGTGTCTGTCTTTCATAGGGCTATGGCTGTGAGTGAAGTGTGTCTCTCTTTCATAGGACTATGGCTGTGAGTGAAGTGTGTCTGTCTTTCATAGGGCTATGGCTGTGAGTGAAGTGTGTCTGTCTTTCATAGGGCTATGGCTGTGAGTGAAGTGTGTCTCTCTTTCATAGGGCTATGGCTGTGAGTGATTCTCTTGGCAGGAGTGGTGGATCAACATGCTGTGGTGGACAGGAGTGGTGGATCAACATGCTGTGGTGGACAGGAGTGGTGGATCAACATGCTGTGGTGGACAGACGCCCCAGTCCTCGTTCCTGGGCTTCACCTCAATTCAAATTCCCACAATTCCTTGAATGCTCTTTTCTTTCTCTTTTCTTCTTTAGGACCTTCTTCTCCAATAGCTTTTGTGAAGGAGGTAAGCAGAGAGGATGCAAGGAGTGAGGATGCAAGGAATCAAGGAAAGATTCATTGAGAAAGAGCCCTGGTTCAATTGAAATGGACAGGCTGACGTGGGTGGGCCCGGTCTGGTTAACGCCAGCCAGATGGTCCGAAGGTGTAAATCGCTACCGTTCATCATCACGCCAACCAGCAGTCACACAAACAAACACACACACACACACTCACTCCGCCTCCTCGCGCCCAACCAACCAGCCAACCAGGCTGTCACAGAGAACCAGAGAAAATGGTCCCCTAATTATAGGCTTCTCTCTGTGAAGAATGGGAGAGGAGAAAGGAGGCTGGCTGAGTCACAGTGTGAATCTGGAACTGTTATCACTGATCAGTGGGCACAGGGTGAGGGCACACACACACACACACACACACACACACACACACACACACACAAAGCACAGCATCATGTTAAAGCTTAATTGCATCCTGTCTGTATGGTTGAATTGTGCCTTTGCTCAAAAACAAATAGGACCTGAAACAACACCCACTCTGAGAGACATATCATCCTCCACCACACATTCAGCAGGATTAATTATAGATACAAAGGAAATGGATCTGTATGGTTGGACAGTTTTCTACCTCCTGTGCTTTATAGACTAGTTAACTGCGATTAAAAGAAGTTAGGTTATGTCCTGTTATTCAGGCCCATTGGGCAGCTGGAGGAGGCAGAGGTACGTTACTGCCACCCTGTGGTTAGACGAGCATGGGAAATGTGTGTTTGCGCAACCGAGTTGATTCAAGAGTGGGCCTATTTGTTTCATTTAGCTAATCTCTCTGTCTTGATACATTTAACAAAGTACAACGAGTTATTATTAAAACATTATGAATATATGAAACAAGTGTTTGTATATTGTTGAATATTTTGATTGATTACATGTAAATAAAACGTAGACTATGTGAGTTGTGGTCGCTCTATGCCAACTGGCCGGCAGATGGCGTTATTATTCCTTTTACGTGGTTCGTCATTGTGTCCTACTGGCGTCTATGCAGCCGGCTATACATTCGTGTCTCCCGGCGACCGACTTGTAGGCATACATAAAACATCCTAAATGCAGGCTGCAATGGCGTCGATTTCCTCCTTAAATAGCTTTAATGGCGAGCCGGTGGAGGAAAAAATGAAAAATATACCTACTGTCTTAATAAAACTAACATTTCCACCACCATGCTAGAATGGCTAATGCTACTTCCTGATGTTCAGCCAATCAGGTTGCAGCAGTCTGTTGTTTACCGCTACTTGAAAAATAAGTGACCCTCCCCTATACCCAGATTTAAATATTTATCAACTGGGTCAGTTTCGTTTCAAACAAGACACACTGAAATGGCATTGGAGAAATATGATAAAATTAACACAAAGGCCTATCTATCTTTCCATTCTTAGACTATCATTTCGGTAATTTAGTGTGGTATTAAAAAAATATGATGCTAATATGTAACATTCTCGTACCTGCAAATACGATGATAGATTCATTCAATGCTTTTACTACGAAGGACATCTTTCTACATCTATTCTTGTCCACGGTGGTCTACGAACCCACAACCTTCTGGCCCGCAGCCCTGCACAGTCAACATTCCTGCCGTGCCATGTATTTTATTTATTTAACCTTTATTTTACTATGAAAGTCATTTAAGAACAAATTCTTATTTACAATGACGGCCTACCCCGACCAAACCCGGAAGACGCTGGGCCACCTGTGCGCCTCCCTATAGGACTCCCAATCACGGCCGGATGTGATACCGCCTGGCTGCCAATGGGACGAAGAGCAGTTTCTAAAACTGCATATCTAAAGCAAGGCCTACCTTTCCACCCCAGACAAAGTAGACCTACCGACGCAACAAAAAAATGTTAGCTTTAACTGCTGGCTACTCTTCTTTCGTGGCTTAACCAAACGAGAAAAGATCACATGTGTTTACCTAAAAGCTGTCTGGGTTTAATCATCTCCTATTTTACAGAAAGCTTAATAAATGTATAGTGACATAATTAGATTTGGCTACTTCCCAAGCAAAATCTATTTTTGGTCTCCTCGATTTCAGAAAGTTGTAGCTCAGTCAAAGAAACGAAACAATGATTTTCCCCATAATGCATCGGAATCATGTCTTGTTTCTTGTTTCTAGCATAAAGCATCGAGGAACAAATCGCTGTTATAGATCACTTTATTTAATCGGAACCTTTTTATTTTCTTTAAAATCTTAAGCTTTTTGCCATTTTCTTTAATAAAAGGTAAGACAATGGTTTCCTCTCATCCCACCTCAAGTCTTGGTTTTAACCTAACCGCCCTTCACTGAAACAGAGGTAGACTATTTAAAAGTGGATGGAGGATTTGACCGGCAAATATATGGATGTAGCAGCCTATAGCCTAATTTCGTCTGTCAAACAGGTAGGCCTACCTCTTTTTCTTAAATAGGAAGAAATAAACACAAAGCCCTCTGGTTGTTAGTCTAATTAAAATGTAGACGGTTTAAATTAATTTACCTACTATCCACCACGAGCTGTCCATTTCCGATTGATTGTCCTGCTGCCGCTGCTTCAAGTTTCAGCGCCACAATGTAAATTACTCGATGCTGGCTTATTGTGATGTCAATAACTCGGATAAATACATCACGGCAAGAAACATATTGTTTTTAATAAAAAATCTATTATAATAGTAGTCATCTATCAAAGTTGACATCCGGTCCTCCTCGTCGTCATGCTCTCCTTCTCAAACTGAACAGAACAATCTTTTTTTTTTCGGAAAAAGCCTTTGACTCTCCTCCTGAACTGCCACTGTAAGCCTACACAGCACAGCCATTGATTAGGCCGCACACAAAACAGTGTTTGATCAGCAAGAGCAGAGCAGGCCGGGGCTCAGGGTTGGAATATCCATTGCAGTATGTAAATGCAGCCCAGTTTAATTTACACCATCCCAGCAGCTATTTTAGAAATCTAACTTTGTTCTGTGCTTCTCCGAGTCTGCACTTCGTTTGATTGAAACCACACTAAATAGCCTACAGACATAATAGCCTATATTGCGCCAAGCATATAATCAGAGGTGAGGGGCAGCAGGGCCAGTCCTTGCAATTTTGCCGACCTATGCGAGACCAAAAACGGCCGAATTATGTGAGATTTTATGTGTTGTAGTTGGAGGTTCATCTTGGTCAGTTTAGCTCAGAAAATGCCACCCTGGTCTAAATACCGCCCTCGCCTAAATGCAACCCTGGTCTAAATGCCACCCTGGTCTAATGTCTAATGCAACCCCTCTAATACAATATACTAAACCCTCCCCTGGACTAGATACAATATACTAAACCCTCTCCTGGACTAGATACAATATACTAAACCCTCCCCTGGACTAGATACAATATACTAAACCCTCTCCTGGACTAGATACAATATACTAAACCCTCCCCTGGACTAGATACAATATACTAAACCCTCTCCTGGACTAGATACAATATACTAAACCCTCCCCCTGGACTAGATACAATATACTAAACCCTCTCCTGGACTAGATACAATATACTAAACCCTCCCCTGGACTAGATACAATATACTAAACCCTCTCCTGGACTAGATACAATATACTAAACCCTCCCCTGGACTAGATACAATATACTAAACCCCCCCCCCCCCTCCCCTAGACTAGATACAATATACTAAACCCTCCCCCTAGACTAGATACAATATACTAAACCCCCCCTGGACTAGATACAATATACTAAACCCCCCCCCCCTGGACTAGATACAATATACTAAACCCTCCCCCTGGACTAGATACAATATACTAACCCCCCCCCCCTGGACTAGATACAATATACTAACCCCCCCCCCCCCCCCCGGACTAGATACAATATACTAAACCCCCCCCCTCCCCTAGACTAGATACAATATACTAAACCCCCCCCCTGGACTAGATACAATATACTAAACCCTCCCCTAGACTAGATACAATATACTAAACCCTCCCCTGGACTAGATACAATATACTAAACCCTCCCCCTGGACTAGATACAATATACTAAACCCTCCCCCTGGACTAGATACAATATACTAAACCCCCCCCCCCCCCCCTGGACTAGATACAATATACTAAACCCTCCCCCTCCCCCTAGACTAGATACAATATACTAAACCCTCCCCCTCCCCCTAGACTAGATACAATATACTAACCCCCCCCCCCCCCCCCCCCCCCCTGGACTAGATACAATATACTAAACCCCCCCCCCCACCCCCCCCCCTGGACTAGATACAATATACTAAACCCTCCCCCTCCCCCTAGACTAGATACAATATACTAAACCCTCCCCCTGGACTAGATACAATATACTAAACCCTCCCCCTGGACTAGATACAATATACTAAACCCTCCCCCTGGACTAGATACAATATACTAAACCCTCCCCCTGGACTAGATACAATATACTAAACCCTCCCCTGGACTAGATACAATATACTAAACCCTCCCCCTGGACTAGATACAATATACTAAACCCTCCCCTGGACTAGATACAATATACTAAACCCTCCCCTGGACTTTATACAATATACTAAACCCTCTCCTGGACTAGATACAATATACTAAACCCTCCCCTGGACTAGATACAATATACTAACCCCCCCCCCCCCCCCCCGGACTAGATACAATATACTAAACTCTCCCCCTGGACTAGATACAATATACTAAACCCTCCCCCTCCCCCTAGACTAGACACAATATACTAAACCCTCCCCCTGGACTAGATACAATATACTAAACCCTCCCCCTCCCCCTAGACTAGATACAATATACTAAACCCTCCCCTGGACTAGATACAATATACTAAACCCTCCCCCTGGACTAGATACAATATACTAAACCCTCCCCCTGGACTAGATACAATATACTAAACCCTCCCCCTGGACTAGATACAATATACTAAACCCTCCCCCTGGACTAGGTACAATATACTAAACCCCCCCCCCCCCCCCCCCCTGGACTAGATACAATATACTAAACCCTCCCCCTGGACTAGATACAATATACTAAACCCCCCCCCCCCCTCCCCTAGACTAGATACAATATACTAACCCCCCCCCCCCCCTCCCCTAGACTAGATACAATATACTAAACCCTCCCCCTGGACTAGATACAATATACTGAACCCTCCCCCTGGACTAGATACAATATACTAAACCCTCCCCCTCCCCCTAGACTAGATACAATACACTAAACCCTCCCCTGACTAGATACAATATACTAAACCCTCCCCTGGAATAGATACAATATACTAAACCTTCCCCCTGGACTGAAATTGAAAAAGGATGACCCTCCTCCATGTATCTTAAGGTAACCATTCCGAACATTTTGATCCATTCCTAAGAAAATATCCATATTATTCCATGGTTCTTTTCCTATGGCTCGCCTAGTTGAACCTAGTTGAAGGGGAGGATCTCGATGCCCTTTCACGCCTGAATGGAGGATGTTTTAATGTATGAGTCGGTCGCCGGAGACAGGAGCGTATAGCCGGCTGCATATATGCCAGTTGGATGCAGATAATAGACGACGCAAAACGAATAATAATAGTGCCATCTGCCGGCCGGTTGGGCTTGGTCGCACACGATAAGTTAAGCAAGCTATTCTGTTTTTCATTCATGCATTTGATGATTGAAAGTATACTACAAATATAACATGTTTAAGAATTCAAGCAAAATTTAAGCTGAAGACTATGATCAGCTTAGGTCTACTTTGTTTGTCCTCCTAATTCAGTGCTACCAACTTTTGAGGAAAGTTGAGTGAGATGTTTCCCAGATGGGGGTCCCAGGAAAATTGTACTGTTTTAAAGCTAATTTGCTGGCCTATGACCAGGGTGGTAAAAAACACACAGTTCAGGTTCATTCAGAATGCTTTGAAAAATAAATGAACACTCAAAATTCAACGACATTGTTAATTTGAGATTTATTTGGGGATTACATTTTAAGTATGCTGATATTTTTTAAAACATTTATTAGGTGGTTTGACACTTTTTTCAGATAGTAATGAAATTAGATGTGGAGACAGGCTGATGGGTGAAACAGTGGGAAGGTCAGTGTGAATGCACTGCACAGGAAATACTAATATTGTCACGTTCCTGACCTATTTCTGTTAGTTTGTTGTATGTGTTAGTTGGTCAGGACGTGAGTTTGGGTGGGCATTCTATGTTGTCTGTTTCTATGTTGGTTTAGGGTTGCCTGGTATGGCTCTTAATTAGAGGCAGGTGTTTGGCGTTCCTCTAATTGAGAGTCATATTTAGGTAGGTTGTTTCACAGTGTTAGTTGTGGGTGGTTGTCTCCTGTGTCAGTGTTTGTCGCACCATACGGGACTGTTCGGTTTGTTTTGTACATCGTCATTTTTGTGCAGTCTATTTTCCCTGTTCGTGCGTTCTTCGTGTTTATGTAAGTTTGTCGTCCAGGTCTGTCTACTCCGTTTGTTGTTTTGTTATTTATAGTGAAGTTCGTGTTTTTTTTGTCTTTTCTGTAAATAAATAATGTCAACTTCAGAAGCTGCGTTTTGGTTCAATCCGTCCTCCTCCTCTTCGGATGAAGAGGAGGAGGACTACCGTTACAAATATGAATGGTTGTTGACAGTCGGTACCCAAACCATAGATTGCAGTCTACTTGTCCATAGACTGCTTTCAAGGTAAGGACACAAACATTTAGTATTTTGGTTATAAGGCTGAAATAAAATCATTCTTGCTCTCCAGGTGTCACGCTGAGCGGAACAGGTGAACCCCAGAGCAGACTCAGACGAGGAGACTGGGATGAGGTAACCAAGGGATTTATTGAAACACCAGGGGAAGATTGAGTGCAGGCCAGGGGAAACTCAGGCGGGTTGTCGGAAACCAGGTGCAGAGGCTGAGGCTGGAGTGAGAGGTGTTGGGACAAGGTAAGCGGGTCCGGAGGGGAATCCAAGCGAGTGTAGAGTGGGGAATCCAGGACAGAGTAGCAGGACAGATGAGAAGTCGGACTGGAGACAGGGACCAGAGTCAGAGAGGGCAGAACTGTAGCAGAGAGGAAAACAGCGTCAGGCAAGGGAAAACAGGCACAACAGGAACAAACGTCTAGGAACATGGACTGACTGGGCAGAGATTATGATCTGGCAGTGTGGAAGTGGCAGGACTGAGTATTTGTAGAGGTCTTGATTATGGAACAGGTTGCAGCTGGTGGGGGATCTTCTCTGACTCCAGCACACCTGTCTCCGCCCACACAATCACACACACACAGAGAGGGAGAGAGCACTGGGGGAGTGGCGGCAGGTCAAGGAGAAACCGGATGAGCACTAGAGGGCGTGGCAGGAGCAGATGTGACACCAGGAAGGTTGGCCTCCCATGATCTATGTTGCCCACCCATGATCAATGTTTCCCACCCATGATCAATGTTTCCCACCCCTGATCTATGTTTTCCACCCATGATCTATCTTTCCCAAGTTCTGGGTGTTTGAAAATGTTCTTGTTATAACAATTAATTTCTCAAAATCACCCAACCTTTATGAAGAATATGGATATTTATTAGATTTATTTGGTTTATGCCTACTAGTTGAAGATCCTTGACATCATCTTACTCCACATAGAGAAAATATTATGCATTTATAAGTTTGAGTCCCCCTACCGTCTCTGCCTAGTAAGTTTATGAGTCCCTCTACCATCTCTGCCTAGTAAGTTTATGAGTCCCCCTACCATCTCTGCCTAGTACGTTTATGAGTCCCCCTACCATCTCTGCCTAGTAAGTTTATGAGTCCCTCTACCATCTCTGCCTAGTAAGTTTATGAGTCCCCCTACCATCTCTGCCTAGTACGTTTATGAGTCCCCCTACCATCTCTGCCTAGTAAGTTTATGAGTCCCTCTACCATCTCTGCCTAGTAAGTTTATGAGTCCGCCTACCATCTCTGCCTAGTAAGTTTATGAGTCCGCCTACCATCTCTGCCTAGTAAGTTTATGAGTCCGCCTACCATCTCTGCCTAGTAAGTTTATGAGTCCGCCTACCATCTCTGCCTAGTAAGTTTATGAGTCCCTCTACCATCTCTGCCTAGTAAGTTTATGAGTCCCCCTACCATCTCTGCCTAGCATGTGCACAGTGCTAATATGTCAACAATTATATTCTAGACCTGAAGCATTTCATATCCAATGCTTATTTGTAGGACATATTCAAAACTGTCCATGAATGACTGCAAAAATAACTCATTTTCAAAGACACCAGTAAGCATATCTGTCACGACTTCCTCTGAAGTCGGTCCCTCTCCTTGTTAGGGCGACGTTCGGCGGTTGACGTCACCGGTCTTCTAGCCATCGCCGACCCACCTTTCATTTTCCATTTGTTTTGTCTTGTCTTCCCACACACCTGGTTCCAATTCCATTCATTACATGCTGTGTATTTAACCCTCTGTCCCCCCATGTCCTTGTCCGGAATTGTTCATTGTAGGTGTTTGTGCACATTATGTCTGGCGTGCGAAGGGTTTTTGTCTCATTTGTATATA
This sequence comes from Salvelinus fontinalis, assembly GCF_029448725.1. Taxonomy (NCBI): domain Eukaryota; kingdom Metazoa; phylum Chordata; class Actinopteri; order Salmoniformes; family Salmonidae; genus Salvelinus; species Salvelinus fontinalis. Next base: position 7,885,401 of record NC_074673.1, read on the forward strand.
TATATATTGTTTTGTTCACAGTGATTTTTATATTATTTTTATTATTAAACGTTGTACGCAGTCTTTGCTCTCCTGCGCCTGACTTCTCTGCCGCCAGTACGCACTCCTTACAATATCAGACTGTGATTAAACTAGCAACACTGGGAAAAAGTGGAATAATAAAACACTGTGGGGAATAACAGTAGGGTTCTAGCTGACAAGGACATGAATTACCCTTTACTTTAGCTCCTTGTTAAGAATGACAATTGATCAGACTAGATAAAGTCAATTGGTAATACATTTTCCCGAAGACAAGATGACATAAATCTTCCACCTACATCTAACCAAATAATTTTTATATTCATTGTCACCTCTCTACTCTAGAATCAAACTTGCACTTTTGAGTTCATAATCTGTTTGACAAAATAATTTCCGTAGTTACAAATAACCCTGATAAAACATACTGTCATACTGTCTGCTGCGTTTTTGTTGTCACAGCCTAAATTCCAATCACCAAATGAAGGAAATAATGCACGTGTAGATTAAATCCACTCTAGTACATACTGTCAAAAGGCTGTATTCTGCAATCAGGACTGGAGTAACAGCCACCTAATTCTGTTGACAACATTGTACATAAAATACACCTACCACGCTGCTCTGTTTACAGTCTTATAAAGTCAGCGGAGAACGTTCTCTCTCTCCATTCAAACCAAATCAAGCTTTATTTATACAGCACATTTCAGACATGGAATGTAACGCAATGTGCTTTACAGGAAAAAAACAAATTAAAAAAACAATGAAAATAAAAGCTAAAATATTTACTAGACCACAAACATAAGATAAAAACAAAGGAATGACACAAACTGAACGACTGACAAGCACCCTAAGGAAAAGCAAAGTTACAAATATGTTTTTAGATCTCTTTTAAATATGTCCACAGTTTCGGCCCTCCTCAGGTTCTCTGGCGGCTATTCCAGAGGCTGGGGGCTTAGTAACTAAAGGTTGCCTCTCCATGCCTCTTGGTCCTAGGCTTTGGGATAGTTAAAAGGCCAGTGCCAGAGGACCTGAGGGACCTACTGGGTACATAACTTAAAAGCATGTCTGACATGTATTGGGGTGCACAATCATGGATTGATTTAAAAACCAATGGAAGAATCTTAAAATTAATTCTAAAACTTTCTCCACTTCCGCTCTGCCTTTCTGCAATTTCTCTTTAATTGATTAGTTTCCTCACTCATTCAAGGGGCTCTCTGTTTGGATGTGGACTTTTCAACTTTACTGGAGCTATGGCATCAATGGTTGCCCTTAATTTGCTGTTAAAGTTATCAACTAAATCATCACAACAAGAAGGCAGAATAGGTAGTGGAGTATTGTTCATGCACTCAATAAAATCGGTAGCAATTTCAAAGGTAAGATAGTGTTTCTCAATAATGTATTCATTATTACCGTGTGCTATGGGCAACAAAGTAGTATAAATCCACAGTGGTGATCAGATAAAGCAACATTAACAATAGAGGATATGCCAGTAGAAAGCCCCTTGGTAATAACCAGGTCCAGAGTATGGCTGTGGTTATGGGTGGGCCCAGTAGAAAGCCCCTTGGTAATAACCAGGTCCAGAGTATGACCGTGGTTATGGGTGGGCCCAGTAGAAAGCCCCTTGGTAATAACCAGGTCCAGAGTATGGCTGTGGTTATGGATGGGCCCAGTAGAAAGCCCCTTGGTAATAACCAGGTCCAGAGTATGGCTGTGGTTATGGGTGGGCCCAGTAGAAAGCCCCTTGGTAATAGCCAGGTCCAGAGTATGGCCGTGGTTATGGGTGGGCCCAGTAGAAAGCCCCTTGGTAATAACCAGGTCCAGAGTATGGCTGTGGTTATGGGTGGGCCCAGTAGAAAGCCCCTTGGTAATAACCAGGCACAGAGTATGGCCGCGGTTATGGGTGGGCCCAGTAGAAAGCCCCTTGGTAATAACCAGGTCCAGAGTATGGCTGTGGTTATGGGTGGGCCTAGTAGAAAGCCCCGTGGTAATAACCAGGCCCAGAGTATGGCCGCGGTTATGGGTGGGCCCAGTAGAAAGCCCCTTGGTAATAACCAGGCCCAGAGTATGGCCGCGGTTATGGGTGGGCCCAGTAGAAAGCCCCTTGGTAATAACCAGGTCCAGAGTATGGCTGTGGTTATGGGTGGGCCTAGTAGAAAGCCCCTTGGTAATAACCAGGCCCAGAGTATGGCCGCGGTTATGGGTGGGCACAGTAACATGTTGGATAAAATCCCTAGAGCTCAAAAGATTCATAAATTCAATGGTCTTGGAGTCAGTCTCTTTGTCAGCATGAATATTAAAATCGCCCAACACAATGATTTGAGCATAGTTCTCAAGGACAATAGACAATAGTTCAGAGAAATCAGTAAAGAAAGTGGGGCAGTGCTTTGGTGGCCTATACAGGGTTATAGCCAGCACTGGTGGCTGACATTTAAACAGTATAGCATGATGCTTAAAAGACCTAAAGTCACCAAACAAAATGTCCTTACAGCTGAGAGCATTAGTAGAAATGTAGGCTGTCCACCCACTCTTTTTCGCGTTTCTGATAGAGTATGAAAAGCTGTAGTTCGGGGAGGAGCAGCACTACAGTCTGATGACAGCCATGTTTCAGTGAGAAACATCCAATCAAATGTGCACTCTGTAATGAGGTCATTCACGAGAAAGGTTTTACTTGTGATTGCGCTAACATTTAAAAGCTCCATATTCAACATGTGGGCCACTCTATCCCTGGGGCATCTACCTCGAGGTAACCAATGGAATAACAACCAAACTATTAACGTTTAAAACTATGTTTTCTGACAGTCTCCAATCTATCAGAATAGTAGGAGATGACAGTTTGTATGAACTCACTAGAAGGCGACGTTAAAGGAACATAAATTAGGTTACTCACAATACCCATAGTGCCATTTCTGCAGGAGTTGATATGGTTTCCAAGTCCTCTGTTGCTTATTCTGACAGGAAGAACTGGAGCCCTACCAGACCTTGTCTGTCAGTCTCTAAAACAGTTTGATTTTGCTGGAAATAATCCTGGAACCCCTGCGGTTAGTGGGAATCCGGTCTCTTTTAAAAAGTGCTGGTTGCTCCCACAGCTCCACTCTAATCTTGAGGGCTGTTTCTTTAAAAAAGTGCATCCAATCCCCTTGGTCCCTTACATAACTAGACCAATCATAGGCTTCAATGTGCCACAGTTCACAGATGTATTGTTTTCAGTCCAGTTGATGCACTTCGTCCTGTTTAATATTTTGTAAATATTATTAAGTACTTTTAACACGTATTTATAACACTCACAAAGCATTGGACATGTGTTTATAATACATTGTGTAGAGTGTATATCATAGAGATGTCACGTTCCTGACCTGTTGTCTGTTATTTTTGTATGTGTTTAGTTGGTCAGGGCATGAGTTGGGGTGGGCATTCTATGTTTTGTGTTTCTATGTTTAGGTCATTGGTATTAGCCTTATATGGTTCTCAATCAGAGACAGGTGTTTACGTTTTCCTCTGATTGGGAACCATATAAAGGTAGGGTGTTCACACTGTTTGTTTGTGGGTGGTTATCTTCTGTGTCTGTATGTTCGTTCGTACCACACGGGACTGTAGCGTTTGTTCTGTCGTTTGTTATAGTCTGTACCTGTTCCTGCGTTCTTCGTGTTATATGTAAGTTCTCATGTTTTAGGTCAGTCTACGTTCGTTTGTTATTTTGTAGTCATTCCAAGTGTTTGTTTTTGTGTTCGTTTTCGGAAGTTAATAAATTCATTATGTTTTCAAAACCCGCTGCATTTTGGTCTGATCACTACTCCTCCTCTTCGGATGAAGAAAACCATTACAAGACAGTGTTACCCTTGTATGTAGCCTACTGTAAACAGTATCTTCATGTGAAGTATGTTTTTCACCATATTCCAATCAAAAACAGTAAATAAACCCACTCGTATTCTGCCAAGGTAGCAGTTAAATCTTTATTATTAGGTCTGCAAAGACTTACCAAGGAATTGGTTAATATAATAAAAATACCTTTTCAAATTTCTTTAAGCATACAAAATCATATAATATCACACTTTAATACTGTTTATAAGCAACTTATCTGATGTCCTAATCACTCACACATTAAGCCATTTCATTGCTACACAATAATCCCTTTCTATTGGCGGGACAGGATCTTGTACCAGTCAAAATGCTTAGACCAACATCACATGACTTGGAGCAGGTCTCCAGTACACATAGGGCTCTTCCCATCTCTATGACGCCACACTAGTCACCTAGAACTTCACTCTAAAAACAGTAACAGAGTTAAATACAACAAGCTTTTGGCACATTCTTTAAATTAAGGCTGAAATCAGATTTTTTTTTCTTCTCTTCCTTATAGGCTAGAGGGAGAGAAAAAAAAAAAGTCATTGGATTCTTTAGTGCATGTTGAGAGAGGCGGTTCTACAGTAGTCCGCTGAGGAGTGTAGCGGTGCAACGCAGCAAGGTGTGGTGGGGATCAGGGGTCGGGTGTTCCTTCAAGTTCCTTCAAGGCACAGCTACATTGAAGGGGCTGCCGGGGACACTATCGTCGCCCCACTTGACGATAACGATGTAGTTTCCCTTGTCTTTGACAGTGTAGGTGACGTTGTAGAGGCGGTTGCCCATGTGTTTGACGTACACCTCTTCACATGGGGTCGTGGGGCCGTGCACTCCCACCAGCAACATGTTAGAGCCTGGAAGAGGGGAGATACAAGGTTACACATAGCATAGAAGGAGTGTGTGTGTGCGTGCGTGCGTGCGTGCGTGCGTGTATGTGTAACCTATCCATCTCACCTGCTTTGCTGCAGTCTACATTGAAGATGTTCTTCTGTCCCACCAGAGCCTTGGAGAGCCCTGCGCCTCGACAGACCACCTTGCTGGCATCTGAGGTCAGTTTGGATGAGGACGATAAGGAGCTGTACGCTCCGGCCACCTTGGAAGTCTTAGTGACCGTCTCTACCAGCACCGAGGACGTCTCGTGAAGGCTGTGACCACCGGACAGACGGGTACCTGAGAGAGGAGAGAGAGGAGAGAGAGAGCGAGAGGAGAGAGAGAGAGGAGATGAAGATAGAGATAGAGAGAGAGAGAGAGAGAGAGAGAGAGAGAGAGAGAGAGAGAGAGAGGAGAGACAAGCAGACATGTTACAAAATAACTGCAGTCACGACTCCAACCAGACATTACATAACCTAACACCTCCCGTCCTCGATACAGACACAAACACTAGACTAAAACACCATGGATGGGGGATTCTTATGAGAGGGTGGGACCCTGCTTAGAAGAACTCTGCTGTATCATCCATCTTCATACAGCTAGCTAAGAGTGCTAGTACTCAGAGGGATTCTATGTCACTTCACATCTAGTTGCATTTTGCCAGTGTTTCTGAGAATGCCCCCAGCCTTCAGCATTGTGGTCCATGACTACTAATTCTACAATCCCGATGAGAGTAAACAGATTTATATAACATTTACGTAACATTTCAGTATTAAGTATTTATTTTACAAAGTATTTATAACATCATTTCGAGGAACTTCTAACTTTTCAGAGAGTGTCTTGTTTAGGGTTGCAAAGCTACCAGTAGTTTACCAAAGTCAGAAATATTCAGTCATTTTGGTAATTAATGTAAAATCGATGGCAATCTATAGGAATTTTGGTAATTTATACTTGAATAATAAATAAATACAATTATTCATATATTATTCCTTTTTTTATCTCTGTGTCCATATTGTCCATGAGTTTCTAGTAGATAGACCATATGGTTCAAGAGAAAATAGGCTAATGAATGAAAAAAGCGTTTAATCAACAATGGCATTATTTTCAATTAACTCTGCAACTCATCCAACAATGGACTTTTTTCACCGCCGCCACCAGTTTGACACCAAAACATTGACAACAAAAACACAATGACATAGTCAAATAAATAAAAGTGTAAACAAGTATACAGAGGATATTTCATGTTGAAACCCTCAGTTTAAACAACAACGGTTTTCACGATGTTGATGGTTTATATTTAGGTTAATGTGTCACAGCTTTGTCATTACATTTTTAAGTAGATAAATCATCTTATTTAACTACTTCATATATTTTATATGCGATAAAGCCAGAGATAATTACAGACAGTACCCAAAAGGGCCACTATATGTCTAATGATAGACTACAGGAAATCCTTTAAAGATACCAACATTCTGATAGTTTACTAGTAAACGTAGAGAGCTTCCAGTAATATACCCTCCCTTTGCAACCCTAGTCTCGTTTCATAACGAAAACATCAAACATCCCTTTCATCAAGATCTGACACACGTGTCACACACACACACACACACACCTGTGACTCTGGCTTTGAAGGGGCTGCCCACTATGTGGTTGGGTCCTCCGTATTTGATGTTGATGAGATAGCTGCCGGGGGCCATAGGAGTGTAGATAACCTTGTAGCCATCGGGGCACTCGGAACAGTCCATCTTGACCTTAGAGGGTCCGTCAATGGTCACAGACAGGGCACCTGACCCCGCGTTACACGTGTTCACTACGAACTCAGAGGCCACGCCTAGAGAGAGAGAGGGAGAGAGACAGACGGTCAGGGGTATATGTACAGTTATCCTAGATGCCATCTCCTGCTGTTGTGCCTTTGACCAAGGCATTGACCAAGACCACCCGACAGGATCCATCCCTCCTTCAAAAGGGGAGATCTCAGCCTAAACTGCACCATGGTTGACCCTGGCTTCCAACCCCCCTTTGACATTACAACATTTGTTGAAAGTAGGGGTTTCCTCTGTAAAGTTGGAGTCAGAAGAGATACGGTGTAGTGTGTACCTGTAGATCCTCCCTCCAGTCCAGGCCCGTATGCTGTCACCATGCCTGGGTCTCCAGCCTGTCCTGCCTCCCCCACCCGCACGTTGAACGGGCTACCGGGGATGTGACTGCCGTTGAACTTGACGTCAATGGAGTGCACGCCGTTCTCACGTGGAATGAAGCGGATCGCGTTCTTGTCTGGAGATAATAGAAGAGAGTTATAAGAATAAGGGAGGAGAGGAGAGGAGAGCTACCATAACTCTATTTTTCTATGGACTGGTATGATGTGTATTAAAGTCAGGGTTATCTTACCACTGTCCAGCTCGGTGACGTAACACTCCTCAGCTGAGCCAGATGGGGTGTGGACCTTAGCATCGACCACGCCCCTCGCCCCGTTACGCTGCACAGCAAACGACGCTTCCTGATTGACCTTCAGATCCTTCTCCTGGGGGGAAGGAGAAGAGAGGGGGGGGATAGAGAGAGAGTCAGGACCTGTGTGTGTGAGTGTATGTGTGTCTTCTGCATGAGACAACGTGTGTGAGACAGTGACTCATCTTGTATATATATATATAAATCTGAAACAAGAGTAAGGAGAGCGATATCTGAGGATGAAAGTATTTAAGAGGGAGGAGGTGTTTATGTGTGTCCCTGTGGCCCGTTGTCAAACGGCTAGACCCCACGATGACCCCATAATTGGAGAAGGGACAGCTGATCCCTCTCACTCACCACTAAACAACACAACAATATTGTCTTGGTTACTGCTACAGACCACTCGCCTCTGGCTTCACTTCTAAGGACAAATAAATCTATGGGACAAACCTGACCAACAAACAACTATTGTTATTGTAAATTGTGTCTCGATTTCTCTGTTGAGGCTTATATCAAATGTATGTATAAATTTATTTGCATTTTATGACATGGGAAAGTTATGCTGCTTTAAAAGTTGATAAACTTGTTATCCCACTTAAGAGACAATTATAACAAAATGCCTTTTGAAAGATTTTGATGAGATTTTCACACTTCCTAGAGAGCTCTTCCTTGTTCATGCCCATTCAGCATAGTTCACGCCCTCTTGAGCCTTAGCCCCACCCATCTCATAAGCCTTAGCCCCTCCCACCCACACCTGTAAACACGTGAGTTAGCATTGTCCTCCAGACAGTAGTCTCTCTACTTAAACCCAGCCTTATTCAGGGCAGCTATGTTCTTGAGAGCTGTAGCAACACCTTTTCAGTTGTCCAAAGCTACAGTATATTGTATCTTTCCAAAAAACTGTAGTAGCAAGGGTGATCTAAAAACTGACCAGGGAAGCCTCCATTCTGTTACAGACAAAAGCATGTGACATGACAGACCAATCAGGACTCATCTCATGTCCATCTCAGCCAATCATGACTAGTCAGGAAGGATCTTGTCTTTATATAGCCCAATGCTTTTTCTCCTTGGCTAAACTAGTCTGATCATTTATATTTTGAATACACATTAACAGATCCCACACCAGTTTGTAATTAAGGCACATGAAAGTTCACATGTTCAAAAAAGCATTAACATAAAACATTTTTTAAAGTAATTTAAACGGCGCTACTGTGAAGTAGGAACTGGTGTCAAATGCCTCAGATCCTGTAGCCGGTCATAAATGATGCCTTGTGAGGAGTGTTCTAACAAAGACGGTCATTCAGTGTATTCCTGTGTGTGTGTGTGTGTGTGTGTGTGTGTGTGTGTGTGTGTGTGTGTGTGTGTGTGTGTGTGTGTGTGTGTGTGTGTGTGTGTGTGTGTGTGTGTTCCTACCTGCAGGCTGGTGACAGTGAGTCTGCGTGCCTCGTCAGACAGCGTTGCTATGGGAACGATGAAGGGGCTGTCGGGGATGTGCTCGTTGTTGAACTTGATAGACACTTCATAGTCACCTGAGGACACAAACACAGAGAGGAACCAGCGGTTAGATACCAGAATAACGATCAGATGATTCTCATGTAGGAGTAGGGAAGGAGATAGACATGGTGTACAGTGCCTTGCAAAAGTATTCATCCCCCTTGCCGTTTTTCCTATTTTGTTGCATTACAACCTGTAATTTGAATAAAGTTTTATTTGGATTTCATGTAATGGACATTCACAAAATAGTCCAAATTGGTGAAATGAAATGAAGAAAAAATTACTTTCCCCCAAAAATAAAAAATAAAATGAAAAGGAATAGTGGTGTGCATATGATGTATTCACCCCCTTTACTATGAAGCCCCTAAATAAGATCTGGTGCAACCAATTACCTTCAGAAGTCACATAATTAGTTAAATAAAGTCCACCTGTGTGTAATCTAAGTGTCACATAATCTGTCACATGAGCTCAGTATATATACACCTGTTCTGAAAGGCCCCAGAGTCTGCAACACCACTAGGCAAAGGGGAACCACCAAGCAAGCGGCACCATGAAGACCAAGGAGCTCTCCAAACAGGTCAGGGACAAAGTTGTGGAGAAGTACAGATCAGGGTTGGGTTATAAAAAAATATCCGTAACTTTGAACATTGAAAATGGAAAGAATATGTCACCACAACAAACCTGCCAAGAGAGGGCCGCCCACCAAAACTCACAGACCAGGCAAGGAGGGCCTTAATCAGAGAGCCAACAAAGAGACCAAAGATAACCCTGAAGGAGCTGCAAAGCTCCACAGGGGAGATTGGAGTATTTGTCCATAGGACCACTTTAAGTCATACTCTCCACAGAGCTGGGCTTTACGGAAGAGTGGCCAGAAAAAAGCCATTGCTTAAAGAAAAAAATAAGCAAACACGTTTGGTGTTTGACAAAAGGCATGTGGGAAACTCCCCAAACATATGGAAAAAGGTACTCTGGTCTGATGAGACTAAAATTGAGCTTTTTGGCCATCAAGGAAAACACTATGTCTGGCGCAAACCCAACACCTCCCATCACCCCGAGAACACCATCCCCACAGTGAAGCATGGTGGTGGCAACATCATGCTGTGGAGATGTTTTTCATCGGCAGGGACTGGGAAACTGGTCAGAATTTAAGGAATGATGGATGGAGCTAAATACAGGGAAATTCTTGAGGGAAACCTGTTTCAGTCTTCCAGAGATTTGAGACTGGGACGGAGGTTCACCTTCCAGCAGGACAATGACCCTAAGCATACTGCTAAAGCAACACTAGTGGTTTAAGTTGAACATTTAAATGTATCGGAATGGCCTAGTCAAAGCTCAGGCCTCAATCCAATTGAGAATCTGTGGTATGACTTAAAGATTGCTGTACACCAGCGGAACCCGTCCAACTTGAAGGAGCTGGAGCAGTTTTGCCTTGAAGAAAGGGCTAGAATCCCAGTGGCTAGATGTGCCAAGCTTATAGAGACATACCCCAGGAGACTTGCAGCTGTAATTGCTGCAAACGGTGGCTCTACAAAGTATTGACTTGGAGCAGTTGGTCCTTGGAGCTAGATGGGGTTAGATGGGGTTAGATGACAGAGAGAGAGAGATGAGAGAGCGAGAGAGGGAGAGACAGATGGGGCTACGGGGGGTACTATCTCACCTGGCTCCTGAACGATGTAGGCCACCCCACAGGATCCATCCTTCCTGTCTTCAAATGAGATCTCAGCCTTACTGGGCCCCTCTACAGCGATGGACAGACCTCCTGCACCAGCCTCACGTGTCCAGATACTGAACTCAGCTACGGAGAGTAACAGAGAGGGAGGGAGAGACAGAGAGAGGGAAAGGGAAATGGGAGAGAGAGGAGACACACAGACGTGTTAAAACCTGGTTCAACTAAAGTAAATAACACATTCAACTAAAGCAAGGGGGAAAAATCACTTAGTGAAAGTTAAACATTCTTCAAAATAGCTGCTATCTGCAAAATGACTGTTGGTAAGACTAAAGGAAAAGACCAGTACATCAATTAACTGGTGGGGGTTTCCAGCGAGACACAGGCGGTCAGGTCAAACGACTTACTTGGTGCTCCTGCCACTCCTCTCTCCAGCCCAGTGCCTCCGGCCCGGACCTTGTGGGACCCTCCTTCTCCCATGGGCCCAACAGTGAACTGGAAGGGACTTCCGGGGACATGCTGCCCGCTGTACTTCACGTTGACCGTGTGTGCCCCCATCTCCTGGGGTACGAAGCGGACGCTGTAGGTGCTATCCCCGCCATCTACGATCTCTGCCTGTTCTGTTTTACCCCCGGGGCTGGTCACCTGGGCTGTCATACTACCCTGGGTAACTGTCTCACCTAGGGGAGGGAGGAGGGGAGGGGGAAGAGAGGTGTCAGACTGGCTGGAAGGCGTGTTGTTTTTCAATCCATACATTCAATTAAAGTAAGTAAAACAACCCTATATCGATCATGACCATTGTAAAGTAAAACCTTCTAGAAACGAGCTGCTACTGTACCAAGATCAGTGATATTGAGAGTAAAGAAGAACAAGTACAACAGAGAAGTGTTAGTCGTATTATTTCTTCATTCATTCTCACCAGGTGTTGGTGTGGCTGTAGCGGGTATACCAGCGAAGCTAGCCAGACTCTCTCTGCCCAGGAAGTCTCCAAACACATCTCTGAAGGGACTGCCTCCTCCTGCTCCTCCCATCTGGGTGCTCTCCTCTACCCTCACCTCCCTCTTCGTCTCTCCGCCCCTCATCTTGCTGATCTCCGTGCGCTCTGTGCGCGTGTACGTGTGGCTGCTGCGTGTGAATGTGCGAGTCATCCTCTCCTGGGCTGACACCATCTGGAACCAGTTTCCTATTGGTGGAGAGAGAGCAGGGAGGGTAAGTGTTTGGTTTAGTCTTTGACATAAGCAATACTTGAAGACTCATGCTAGCTAACTTAGCTTTTAAGCTAGCTAGCTTGTAGCTGTATGAAAGAAGCTAGCTAACTCGTAGCTGTATGGAAGAAGCTAGCTAACTCGTAGCTGTATGGAAGAAGCTAGCTAGCTCGTAGCTGTATGGAAGAAGCTAGCTAACTCGTAGCTGTATGGAAGAAGCTAGCTAACTCATAGCTGTATGGAAGAAGCTAGCTAACTCGTAGCTGTATGAAAGAAGCTAGCTAACTCGCAGCTGTATGGAAGAAGCTAGCTAGCTCGTAGCTGTATGGAAGAAGCTAGCTAACTCGTAGCTGTATGGAAGAAGCTAGCTAACTCATAGCTGTATGGAAGAAGCTAGCTAACTCGTAGCTGTATGAAAGAAGCTAGCTAACTCGCAGCTGTATGGAAGAAGCTAGCTAACTCATAGCTGTATGGAAGAAGCTAGCTAACTCGTAGCTGTATGAAAGAAGCTAGCTAACTCGCAGCTGTATGGAAGAAGCTAGCTAACTCGTAGCTGTATGAAAGTTGATCGAAAGTTGATAGGATTAACAACCACCATTGCTGTCATTCTATAGATGATATCAACACAGCAATGTGGGTTACTTCAGCTCCATGACAGCACCATGACAGTACCATGACAGCACCATGACAGCACCATGACAGCACCATGACAGCACCATGATAGCACCATGATAGCACCATGACAGCACCATGACAGCACCATGACAGCACCATGACAGTAATATCACAGTGTGATCATGTTTAGGCTGTGCTCACCAGGGATTTTCAGGTTGAGGCCACAGGCGCTGCCGACAGAGGCGATGGAGGGGGCTGTTCTCTTCCTGGTGATGCTCTCCTTCATCCTTCCTTCTCCTGTTACCTTCACTGTGAAAGGACTTCCTGTAGGAGCAGAGGAGCAGCCAATCAGAGGTCAGAGAGTAGACTTGGGCGTTTATACCGTAATACGGGGGTATTTCGAAATACCGACGGTATGATTTTCAATAATGATAAATACGGTGTCTGTGGGGGTGCGTTAAGTTAATTTAAGGAAAACTATAAGAAATATAAGATGTGTCAAATGATATCCAGCTCAGGGCTCCAGCTATGCAAGTGGTTGGCTAACTTGCTAGCTAAGTGTCTAGATGTCAAGACCAAGCTTCTTGGTTACAGCAGAGACATTCAATCCCTTCCTGGATCAAGATCCCTGTTGCCTAAATCGTTTTTCGCGTCAAAAACAAATAGCACCCCTTGTGTGCACTTCCGGTATAAAACTGTATACCCCGGTATGGTACAGAAACAATATGACGGTATGAACATTTGGATACGGCCCAACCCTATCAGAGAGTACCAGCAACAGCCAATCAGAGAGGTCAGGGAGTAGTGTATCAGCCAATGAGAGAGGTCTTAAACCGGAATAGCCCTCTCAATTGTGCAGAAAATAAATTCACAGGTAACAGTGAGTGACAATGTTGTTCTATAATGAAATACAACCTCACGTAAACCAAGTTAATTTACTGATACGGTCATATTTCCATATAGAGGAGATTGAAGTGAGACAGTAAAGCTACTAACCAGGGATGTGCTTATCAGAAAACTTGATGTTGATAATGTAGTTGCCTGGCTCTGTGGGGCAGTAACTGACTCTGCAAGTCCCATCCTCCACATCCTCACAGTTTATATCCACTTTACTCGGACCCTCGATAGACAATCCCAGACCACCATAACCTGAAAGAAAGAAGGGAGGGAAGGGGTGAGGGATGGAGTGAGAGAGGAAGAGAGAGAGAGAGAGAGAGAGAGATTGAAGAGAGAGGGAGATGAGAGATTGGAGAGGGCGAGAGAGCAAGAAATAGTAAGAGAGAAAGAGAGACAGAGGTATGGTATGGTAAGACAGGAGAAAGACCATTTTATCTCGACCTAGTATCAGTAGAATAAGGCCTCATGGTGGGCTAAAAGACATCCAAATAAACCATGTTCCTAGTCTTACCTGCATTCCTAGTGTCCACAAAGAACTCCGCCATTTCAAAGGTGTGTGCCTCCACCAGTCCTTTACCGAAGGCCTTGACCCGGCTGGCCTCGCCAATCTCCGACTGGCCGACCTGGATCTTGAAGGGGCTGTTGGTCACGTGCTTACCGGCCTTCTTCACGCTCACCTCGTGCTCTCCCACCTCTTTAGGGGTAAAGGAGATACCTGCGGACAGAGGAATGGAAGACAGGTGTGAATCATCTGGGGAGAAATTAAAACAACTTGAGATAGCCAGACTGAAATAGTGAAATGGAATAATTCAGTTTGCATCCAAGCTACTTCAGAGTAGGCTAAGGCAACCAAACCATGTATTCTGCAATTCTTCAATTCTCCACTTCTCAGGCCAGGCTAGTGTCTCACCAATGTGTCTGTTGGGCAATCTCTTGAGCAGACAGGGCTCCTCGTTTCCTGATGGAGCTCTGATGCTAGCTGTCAGCAGGCTCAGGTCAGACTCTGTGATCTTCAGGGATAGATCTGCTGCTGTTCCCACGTTGAGCAGGGACGTCCTGATAGAGTCATCACCTGGACACAGAGAGGGGAAATAAAACATTTAGGAAACCATTATGAGAGAGAGAGAGAGAGGTGCGGCAGGTAATCTAGTGGTTAGAGAATTGGGCCAGGAACTGAAAGGTTGCTGGATCGATTCCCCGAGCTGACAAGGTAAAAATCTGTTGGTCTGCCCCTGAACAAGGTAGCTAACCCACTGTTCCCTGGTAGGCCGTCATTGGAATTTGTTCTGAACTGACTTGCCTGGTTAAATAAAATAAAAATGTAAGAAATGTTTACTGACCATTACAAACCTTATAATACACAATTGATCAACCATTTCAATGGCGTTCACCCACTGTGCTCTGAATGCTAGCTGTTGTATTTGGATGAATTTACATGATCCTATGATCTGTCAAATTCCAAGAGGTCATACGAGGCTCTTCTCCAACCTAACACTGTGTCCCGTTATTTCAGTCCACTGTATTACACTCACCAGTGATCTTAGCAGTGAAGGGACTGCCAGGGATGTGCTTGTTGTCAAACTTGACGATGATGTTGTAGTCTCCTGGTGAGGTGGGCAGGTAGGACACAGTACAGGTACCGTCCTTATTGTCTTTACAGCTGATCTCTGCCTTAGAGGGACCTTCCACAGCCAGGGACAGACCACCTGGGGGAGAGGGAGAGAGAGAGAGAGAGACAGAGAGTCAGAGAGAGACAGAGACAGAGACAGAGAGAGAGAGAGGGGTTAGTTTCTGTTCAGCCTGAATTCTACATTTTCCTCTAACAATTCAAACCTATTCCTCAGCCATAAAAATTATTTTTATTTAGCTATTATTGTGAATATAGAGCATCATCCTTGTAGAACAATAAGAAAAAGTAGTACCTTCTCCAGCGTTCTTGGTGACGACAGTAAAGGTGGCGGGTTTGTTGACGGTGCCATGACACAACCCAGGCCCATACGCTGTCACCAGACCACTGTTTATAGCATCGACATAGAACTGGAGGGGACTTCCTGTAGGGGAGAGAGTTCATGGAGGGATGGGCCATCAGAAAATACTTCATCAATGTTTATTTCAAATGTAATATACTATGTAAATATGCCTGTTGATACACCTGAGGTAAAAAAAATATATATACTTATACAAATATAAAAATAAGAAAGTCTCTTAATTGCGCATAACTGCATGCATTGAGCCCTGGTTTAGTTTGAAGAAAGGCTACGACGAGGTGTTTCCTCTGGTTATGAGTACTACCTGGGATGTGGTTTCCTTCATACTTGATGTCCATCTCATGCAGACCCTTCTCAGTAGGGTTGAACTTGACTGTGATGGTCCCATCCTTGTTGTCTGTGATGTGGGGACGAGCCGTCTTACCGGAGGGCATACGCACCTCACCTGGGAAAGATACAAATTATATTTCATGAGTGTGTGTGTGTGTGTGTGTGTGTGTGTGTGTGTGTGTGTGTGTGTGTGTGTGTGTGTGTGTGTGTGTGTGTGTGTGTGTGTGTGTGTGTGTGTGTGTGTGTGTGTGTGTGTGTGTGTGTGTGTGTGTGTGTGTTTGCTATTGATTGTCAGTACAGAATAAAGTCCATGTACCCGTGATCGGTCCCTGCTGAACGGTGAACGGGATGACCAGGTTAAGAGGTCTGAACTGATCCATGCCATCGCTAGGGACAACAGGCTCCTTGGTGGCCTATTGGGGGGAAAAGAGAGAAATACAGTCAGAATACTGAATCTACTGTAAGTACTTACTGTATTTCTAGCTGTAGCTGCAAACATTCAACTATTTTACAGTAACTACTTGTAATGGGAAATGATTTGATTCCTTATTGTCCGGTATTTAATTCTGTTATCTACTGTTGTATTGATTATTAATGATGTGTAATACATCTATTTGGTATGAGCAGGGAGACGCTGACAGGGGTAATTCCCTGGGAGGGGAAACCTGAGATAACATGGTACTAAATTACATGGTTAACTCCATGTTAACATCACATTTAATGCCATGTTTGGGTAAGTCGCTTTCACCTGTTAGTCTATAATTAGTCTGTCGTAACTGACGAATGATGATCCTTTAACTTCTTAAACAGACCTTTGACCTGTTGAAGTGCTGATGTCATACGTGGCTAAGGTCTACTTGGCCTTATTTGGAGTTTCCAACTAGATTTAGTGACGTTGACAGAACAGTTGTCTGTCGATAAGGGCCTTCTCTGAGGAGGCCAGTCACAACATTTTCTCTGCTTCTCTGCTGGATTTGTCTCCTTGTTGCAACTTGTATTAAACTCATTTGATTTATAATTGACTCTATAAGCAACTGCTCTTCTCTTTTGTTTACGTGAAAACCCCCTTTACACTTTGATGCAATGTGCAGACTTCAGGCTGGAGTCAATTCAGCTTCATTCAACCACTTTATACAGAGTTGAAATTTATGCCAGCAGCATACCACCCTGCATACCACTACTGGCTTGCTTCTGAAGCTAAGCAGGGTTGGTCCTGGTCAGTCCCTGGATGGGAGACCAGATGCTGCTGGAAGTGGTGTTGGAGGGCCAGTAGGAGGCACTCTTTCCTCTGGTCTAAAAAATATCCCAATGCCCCAGGGCAGTGATTGGGGACACTGCCCTGTGTAGGGTGCCGTCTTTCGGATGGGACGTTAAACGGGTGTCCTGACTCTCTGAGGTCATTAAAGATCCCATGGCACTTATCGTAAGAGTAGGGGTGTTAACCCCGGTGTCCTGGCTAAATTCCCAATCTGGCCCTCAAACCATCATGGTCACCTAATAATCCCCAGTTTACAGTTTACAGTTGGCTCATTCATCCCCCTCCTCTCCCCTGTAACTATTCCCCAGGTCGTTGCTGCAAATGAGAACGTGTTCTCAGTCAACTTACCTGGTAAAATAACGGTAAAATAAAAAAAATAAAAAATAAAATAGAACCAACCCTAACCCTGGTAGATAGTTACATACCAGCATTCATGTATTAGTGATTATATCAAGCTATATCCATTCAACATACAAATGTAACTTCAACGCCATGTTGACAGTACTATCTCCCAGCAGTACTCACCGTTACATGGAAGGGGCTCTTGGGGATGTGTTGTCCTCCGAACCGGATGGTGATTACGTATTTCCCGGGTTCCGGAGCCGTGTAGTAGATGTCGTAGGTTCCGTCACGATTCTCCTGAACGTCCATGTCTAGCTCCACCCCTGCTGGGGTCGTCACCGAACAGGTCACCTTGCCCTTCCCTGCAGCCTTTGCGTCAACGGAGACGATGGTCTCTTCGTGCGCCTGCATCTTGGTCAGACCCGAAGCCAGGGCACGGCCTCCGATAGACACTGGAAATTAAGTGAGAGAAAGGATCAAACTACTGAAAAACATCTCAAACTTGGCTTTGTCGCCTAGTGAAGGGAGGACAAAACGTACCAGTAAGCAGACACTTGCTGGCGTCTCCAGTGGGCAGAGCTGAGATGCGGTAGGGGGAGTAGGGGATCTCATCTCCTCCATACTTGATGGTGATGGTGTAGGGGCCGGTGGAGTCTGGTACGTAGGATACTGTGTACGTCCCATCTCTGTTGTCATGGATAGTGGCCTTCTTTGGCTTGCCCTCAGGATCCTATGCAGGTCAGAAGATGTCATATTAGTATTTCTATTCAGCAGAACCTTTTATATAACAAAAAAGGGAATTACAGAACCGTCAACACTGACATTGACACATATATTCAGTATTATGTAGCCCGTGAGGAAATGAAACCCATAACCCTGGTGTTGCCATTGTCTGACCTCCTGAGACATTAAATACTGCTCTACACTCTTCGAAAAAAAGGGTTCCAAAAGGCTTCTTTGGCTGTCCCCATAGGAGAACCCTTTTTGGTTCCAGGTAAAACCTTTTTTTGTTCCAGGTAGAACTCTTTTGGGTTTCATGTAGAACCCTCTGTGGAAAGGATTCTATATGAAACTCAAAAGGGTTCTACCTGGAACCAAATAGGGTTCTTCAAAGGCTTCTCCTATGGGGAAAGCTGAAGAACCCTTTCAGGTTCTAGAAGATAGTGTATTTCCTGTGTGTGGAGGAAGTTGATGTACTCACCAGTATCTGTACAGTGAGCAGTCCCTCTCCTGCGTCGCGGGCATCGATGGTGAACTCCACGGGTAGGCTGGCGGCCACACCTGATTTATCCAGACCTGGCCCGCTGGCACGCACCTTACTGGCATCATGACCAGGCTGGGACCTCACCTTGAATGGACTGTGGATGGAGAGAGAAAGAGAGAGAGAGATATAGTGAGAGAGAACAAGAGAGATAGAGAGATAGAGAGTGAGAGTGAGAGAGAGATAGAGAGTGAGAGAGAGAGAGATAGTGAGAGAGAAATGTCTTTATTATTTTGGAACTTCTGTGAGTGTATTGTTTACTGTTCAGTTGTATTGTTTATTTCACTTCTGTTGATTATCTACTTCACTTGCTTTGGCAATGTTAACATATGTTTCCCAATGCCAGTAAATCCCTTAAATTGAATTTAAATGAATTGAGAGAAATAAGAGAGAAGAAAGCATGTGATGATCCTATTGAAAATGTATGACATTTCTATACAGAAAAGTCCATATGTGTATTACAGGGTTTTAAAGGGTTTCTGTTGAATCTCGTGGCCAGCCTGTCTCACCTGCGAGGGACTTCCTGATCTCCGTATTTGACAGACACAGTGTAAGGGCCGTCCTGAGCTGGGGTGTAGTTGACCGTGTGTGTGCCATCACCGTTGTTCTTCACAGCAACAGGCTCAGCAGAACCTATGGACAACAAATGACATTCAAATAAGTGTGTGTATGCAAATATGTAAGTGTGTGTGTGTGCGTGCGTGCGTGCGTGTTTCTTTCCTCTCACCTGATGGTCCTGTTAGCTGTACTTCCACTTTTGCCTTTCCAGCCTGGGTAGCGTCCACAGTAAAGGCCTGAGGTACGTGGGCTCTGACTCCATCCCCCAGCCCTGGACCTGAACACTTCACCTTACTAGGGTCCACCACGTCCTTCACTGGCACCCGGAACGGACTGCCTGCAGGGACACAGACAGAGACACAGACAGAGACACCGTATGGTCAGCGTTTACAGTGGGAGCACAGATGTACCATTATGATTCTGCTTCTAGCAAACCCTCCGGTTGCCAACTCAATCCCCAAACAGAATGTTTCCCAATCAGACCTGGGATTCAAACCGGTGATCCTTCGATTGCTGGTCCACCTCTGTAACATCTAGGCTACCCACCACCCAGTATGACACATTACCTGGGATGGGGTGTCCTCCGAAGTTGATGTTGACGTCGTACTCTCCAGGTGTGAAGGGAACGTATTCTACGCTGCAGCTGCCATCTTTGTTGTCTTTACAGGTCATCTTAGCCTCAGAGGCTCCCTCGATGGTCAGGCCCAGGCCTCCGGTACCAGCACCCCTAGAGAACACACCCATCACCCACTTTAACAGACATTTGACATCTGTTACACTGCTTTCCAAGGAGAGACGCTGTTATGAAGGCTTTCTTACTAATGGAGGAGTTCTTTAACCAATAAGGCCCGAGGAGGTGTGGTATATGGCCAATATACCATGGCTAAGCTGGTATATTGTCTATATACCACAAACCCCACAGGTGCCTTATTGCGATTATAAACTGGTTACCGATGTAATTAGTAAAAATACATGTTTTGTCATATCCGTGGTATACGATCTGATATACCACGGCTGTCAGCCAATCAGGATTCAGGGCTCGAACCACCCAGTTTATAATATTTTTTTCATTTTAGTAATTTAGCAGACGAATAACAATCAGTGCACTGATTTAAACGGATTTAAACTGAAGTAAAACAACAACAAATGAAGACGACGATCATGATCACAAACAACAAGTACAACATTTAAATGTTATTCTAGTGGATTTGTGAATGATACGGGTTGCGGTCCCATTGGGTTTTATTATATTATACCTGGTCTCGACGGTGAAGCAGTTGGGTTTGTTGATAAGTCCTCCCTCCAGGCCTGGCCCGTAGGCCCTGACCCGGGTGGGGTCACAGCCCTCCACCACAGACACCCTGAACGGACTCTTAGGGACCGCCACGTCATCGTACAACACCTCAATCAGGTGCATACCTGGAACAGACCACAGAGAGGATTTCAGTATCTCTCATTGTCTGCTCTTTAGTACAGACAGATACACAGGATTTTGTATAATGGCCACGCTTGCTTTACTGTGCAAGGCAATGAAGTTATATCTATCTAAGATGCTTTTCAGAACCTTTCTGATATGAGTGAACCTTCCTAACATTCGTTCAGATGATGAATGAGGTTTGGGGGTACGGTAACACGATAATCATCTTGACTACACAACAAGAACACTTCTGTTGATCATGTGTTATACCGTAACACCATTTACTTTACAGGACTCTCAGTGTCTCTCTGATTCCCTGGGGCCAGTGCTGTAATTGACAGGGTCAGAGTCAGAGAGCTTTGTATGCTATCTCTCTCTATGCTATCTTGCACTCTCTCTGGTCTCTCTCGCTCTCTGCTCTCTCTCGCTCTCTCTGCTCTCTCTCTCTCTCGGTCTCTCTCTTTCTGCTCTCTCTCTGCTCTCTCTCTCTGCTCTCTCTCGCTCTCTCTGCTCTCTCTCTCTCTCGGTCTCTCTCTTTCTGCTCTCTCTCTGCTCTCTCTTTCTGCTCTCTCTCTCCCTTTCTCGTCTCTCTATCTCTCTCTCTTTCTCTGCTCTCTCTCCCTGTGACTCTCTCTTTCTCCCCTTCACTCAGACCACTTCTCCTCTGCCTCGTTCAGTATTTATACCCTGTTCTCTCTCTATCTAGTCTCAAATGGATCCTCCAACACCTGTTGGGTTTGTCAACTAAAACCCTCTATTCCATCTTCAGTTACTTCCTCTAAGGTTTGTATAGCTACATTTCCCCTACTGGAGTGAAATTAGTTGGAATCCTTTCTCTCTCTGTTCTAGAATCCATTCACTAACATTATCAACAATGTTGAAATTACTGTAATAAAATAACAACAAGGAGGCTAACAGTTCATGTCTTCCACTTGGTGGTTATTTCTTACCGTCCTCGAAGGCGGTATACTCCACTCTGTAGGTTCCGTCTCCCTTGTCTGTGATGTAGGCGTCTGTGTTGGCGCCTGAAGGGTTAATGATGCGTGCTTTCACGTGGTCACCGCCAATCTTGGTCGTTTTACGGGCGTCCACGATGAAGTGGGTGGTGACCTCCTTGAGGACTCCTATAAACACGGATGACCGTAGGGAGAATGGTTAGCTACTGTAATTGTTAGCATGTAGTAGTCTTTGCAAGTGAATTTTAGTAACCTTAGCCTTTAGCTATAGTAACCTTGGCCTTTAGCTATAGTAACCTTAGCCTTAAGCTATAGTAACCTTAGCCTTAAGCTATAGTAACCTTAGCCTTTAGATATAGTAACCTTAGCCTTTAGCTATAGTAACCTTAGCCTTTAGCTATAGTAACCTTGGCCTTTAGCTATAGTAACCTTGGCCTTTAGCTATAGTAACCTTGGCCTTTAGCTATAGTAACCTTAGCCTTTAGCTATAGTACCCTTGGCCTTTAGCTTTAGTAACCTTAGCCTTTAGCTGTAGTAACCTTGGCCTTTAGCTATAGTAACCTTAGCCTTTAGCTATAGTAACCTTAGCCTTTAGCTATAGTAACCTTGGCCTTTAGCTATAGTAACCTTAGCCTTTAGCTATAGTAACCTTAGCCTTTAGCTATAGTAACCTTGGCCTTTAGCTATAGTAACCTTAGCCTTTAGCTATAGTAACCTTGGCCTTTAGATATAGTAACCTTGGCCTTTAGCTATAGTAACCTTAGCCTTTAGCCTTTAGCTATAGTATACTACAGGGGTCTTCTCTTGCCCAGGGACCCCCATATAGGTTAGCAAACAAAATATATTTAACGTCTTGTCTCATCATCAGGTGATAATGTCAAGGAGAAGTAATCAACATTTTAAAATGAATAGATTTGGTAGATATTTCGTAACTTTTTTTTAACCTCCACACATTATAATTGGAAAAGGATGTGTAAACTCTAACATCCAAACACATTTTCACTAAGAGCAGCTGTTTAGCTGGTTAAACGAAGGTTAGCCATGTGTTGGCAAAAATGTATGTCCAAGTTGAGAAACCTTACCAGCAACACTGCCACACTGGTAGCCCATTGACTGGTAGCCTATTGACTGGTAGCCCATTGACTGGTAGTCTATTGACTGGTAGTCTATTGACTGGTAGTCTATTGACTGGTAGCCTATTGACTGGTAGCCCATTGACTGGTAGCCTATTGACTGGTAGCCTATTGACTGGTAGCCTATTGACTGGTAGCCTACTGACTGGTAGTCTATTGACTGGTAGCCTATTGACTGGTAGCCTATTGACTGGTAGCCTATTGACTGGTAGCCTATTGACTGGTAGTCTATTGACTGGTAGCCTATTGACTGGTAGCCCATTGACTGGTAGCCCATTGACTGGTAGCCCATTGACTGGTAGCATATTGACTGGTAGCCTATTGACTGGTAGCATATTGACTGGTAGACCATTGACTGGTAGTCTATTGACTGGTAGTCTATTGACTGGTAGCTTATTGACTGGTAGTCTATTGACTGGTAGTCTATTGACTGGTAGCCTATTGACTGGTAGTCTATTGACTGGTAGCCTATTGACTGGTAGCCTATTGACTGGTAGTCTATTGACTGGTAGCCCATTGACTGGTAGCCCGTTGACTGGAAGCCCGTTGACTGGAAGCCCGTTGACTGGTAGCCTGTTGACTGGTAGCCTATTGACTGGTAGCCTGTTGACTGGTAGCCTGTTGACTGGTAGCCTATTGACTGGTAGCCCATTGACTGGTAGCCCATTCAAAGCCCATGTCAGATACTCCAGTGAGTGTAATTGAGTTGAGAAATAAAGTTGACATCATTAGAAGATGTGTTTATTCTGTTGTTGCTTGCGATATTCATGAAATAAAATAAATGCTTTATATATTTCCGGGGACCCCCGGTTAAATACCCCTGGTATAGTAGTCTTTATCTGTAGTAGCATTTTGCTTTAGCTATAGCTATAGTAGTTTTTATCTGTAGTAGCATTTTGCTTTAGCTATAGCTATAGTAGTCTTTATCTGTAGTAGCATTTTTCTTTAGCTATAGCTATAGTAGTCTTTATCTGTAGTAGCATTTTGCTATAGCTATAGTAGTTTTTATCTGTAGTAGCATTTTGCTTTAGCTATAGCTATAGTAGTCTTTATCTGTAGTAGCATTTTGCTTTAGCTATAGCTATAGTAGTTTTTATCTGTAGTAGCATTTTGCTTTAGCTATAGCTATAGTAGTCTTTATCTGTAGTAGCATTTTGCTTTAGCTATAGCTATAGTAGTCTTTATCTGTAGTAGCATTTTGCTTTAGCTATAGCTATATTAGTCTTTATCTGTAGTAGCATTTTGCTTTAGCTATAGCTATAGTAGTCTTTATCTGTAGTAGCATTTTGCTTTAGCTATAGCTATAGTAGTCTTTATCTGTAGTAGCATTTTGCTTTAGCTATAGCTATAGTAGTTTTTATCTGTAGTAGCATTTTGCTTTAGCTATAGCTATAGTAGTCTTTATCTGTAGTAGCATTTTGCTTAAGCTATAGCTATAGTAGTCTTTATCTGTAGTAGCAATTTGCTTTAGCTATAGCTATAGTAGTCTTTATCTGTAGTAGCATTTTGCTTAAGCTATAGCTATAGTAGTTTTTATCTGTAGTAGCATTTTGCTTTAGCTATAGCTATAGTAGTCTTTATCTGTAGTAGCATTTTGCTTTAGCTATAGCTATAGTAGTTTTTATCTGTAGTAGCATTTTGCTTTAGCTATAGCTATAGTAGTCTTTATCTGTAGTAGCATTTTGCTTTAGCTATAGCTATAGTAGTTTTTATCTGTAGTAGCATTTTGCTTTAGCTATAGCTATAGTAGTCTTTATCTGTAGTAGCATTTTGCTTAAGCTATAGCTATAGTAGTTTTTATCTGTAGTAGCATTTTGCTTTAGCTATAGCTATAGTAGTCTTTATCTGTAGTAGCATTTTGCTTTAGCTATAGCTATAGTAGTCTTTATCTGTAGTAGCATTTTGCTTTAGCTATAGCTATAGTAGTCTTTATCTGTAGTAGCATTTTGCTTTAGCTATAGCTATAGTAGTCTTTATCTGTAGTAGCATTTTGCTTTAGCTATAGCTATAGTAGTCTTTATCTGTAGTAGCATTTTGCTTTAGCTATAGCTATAGTAGTTTTTATCTGTAGTAGCATTTTGCTTTAGCTATAGCTATAGTAGTCTTTGCTATAGACTACTGTAATATGCATCAACAGAAGAACCACTCCCTCCTCCTTACCTCTGGGCTCCACCCCTGGTCCATAGACCTGCACACCGCTGGTGTCCACAGCCGGCTCCACCTGGATGACCGCGGGGAACTTGGGTACAACATGACCCCCGTACTTGATGGTAATGGTGTGTGTGCCGTGGAAGGGTGGGATGTAGGTGACAGAGAAGGTCCCATCTGCAGTCTTTTGGATGTGGACCTCGGCCTGAGCCCCGGACTCAGAGACGATCTCAATGGTGAGTTCAGCCTCTCCAGCACTGGTGCAGTCCACTGTGAAGTAGGCTGGTTCACCTGCCTTGGCCTTCTCTAGGCCTGGCCCACTGGCTGTTACCTGTAGGGTTAGGTTTGGTTTAGCTTAAGGTTCAGGCTTAGGTTTATGTCCGGGTTTAGGTTCAGGTTTAGGTTTAAGTTAAGGTTTATTTGAACTTCTTTGTACTTACGCAGAAACACACATACTATCTCAGATTTGATGTCCTACAACACTTTAAGATATAAAGCATATAATGATCCTAAATACACGGACAGTGTATCTGTAAATCATACACAACAAACAGGCCTATCAATAAATCAACAACTAGGCACATAGGAGGTGTACCTTGCTGGGGTCGAGACATGGCTTCACAGCTGCCTTGAAGGGAGACCCAGGGATGTGCTGCTCTCCAAACAGGATGTTGATGGCGTACTCTCCAGCCTCAGTGGGCAAGTAGGAAACTGAGCAGGTTCCGTCTCCGTTGTCCTGGCATTCAATCTTAGCCTCGCAAGGCCCCTCCACCGTCAGGCCCAGCCCACCGGCGCCCGCTCCTTTGGTGTCGATGGCGAATGGCGCTGGTTTACCCACAATGCCTCCCTTCAGGCCTGGGCCATAAGCGCGTACCTGAGGGAGAGAGGAATTGGAAATTAGTGCGCCTCATAACGTCAGAACCGTTGGACTGCGAAGCTTCAGTACAGCCGTCTGGTTGCTGACATAAGCATGTATGCTCACGTACTGCTTATGACCGTGTTATGCATGGGTTATGAATGTTTTATGAAGTTCTTATGTAGGTATCCTTCAAATGAAGTGTTACCCACTCAGCGAAAGTAATAGTGCTGATTTTATAGACTTTTATATTTTACCTTTGAGGGGTCAGCAGGCATCACTCCCTCCACTGCGAAGGGGGATCCAGGGACGGGGTTCCCATCGTAGCTGACGTCCACCTTGTAAGGCCCCTCCTCTGGGGGGATATACTTCACAGAGTGGGAGCCATTGGCCGCGTCTGACTCCAGCTTGCAGGGGATTGGTCGGCCGGAGGGTGAGGTCATCTTGACGGCTACCTCGCCCTGCCCACCAGCTCCCTTGGTGTTGATGGAAAACTCCTGGTCCTTGCCCACTTCTACTTCTATAAGACAACCACCACACGGACACATGTAAATCAACCACCACACGGCCACATTTAAATCAACCACCAACCACCACACGGTCACATGTAAATCAACCACCACACGGCCACATTTAAATCAACCACCAACCACCACACGGTCACATGTAAATCAACCGCCAACAACAAAACATGTTTACAGCTGTCCAGTCTCAGACAAGGCAATCAAAAATGTACTTCTGTACATGTCACAGCACAATTTTGATTCAATATTTACAATTGACTCCTCCAGGCAGTCATTGATGAGAAGAGAACCAAAGCAGAGCTGAATTCAAGAATGGGCCCCTTCAACATTACTTTATATTGTGTACAAAGTTGAGAACTTACTAGTGTCGAGTCCTGTAACCTTGACCTTTCCCAGATCTATAGGAGGAGCCACAGTAATATTGAAGGGGCTCTTGGGAATGGGGTCCCCTCCATGGGTGACGGAGATGATCATCTGACCCTGTTGAACAGCGGTGTACTTGACGGTGTAAGAGTAGTCATGGTTGTCGATGATCTCAAAGTCCCTCACAGCTTCCCCCTTCAGGCCTGCTGCTGTGAACTGGACCTCAGGCTTGGCCTTGCCTGCTCCCTTGGTAAAGATGGTGAAGTGGGTCGGAGTGCCCACCTCCACGCCTGTCTTGTTGAGTCCTGGGCCCTCAGCCCTCACTTTGCCAGCATCATGGGAAGGATCAACCTTAATTCTGAATGGACTGATGGGGATTTCCTGGAAAACAAATATGGGAATAGTTTTGTTGCTGTCAACCTTTTAATAAAAAACTTGAACACAGATCTAACTTCTGTGCTATTAGGGTCATCCTTAGAAGTTATAAGTATTATTATAGCTGTAATGCTAAGCCACATAGTAACAGTAACCCTCAACGAAAGGATTCTGGGTAATGTAGTTTTACCTGCTCAGCGAACAGCACCATGATGGTGTATTTCCCTGCGCCAGGGGGAGTGTACTTGACAGTGAAGGTGTCATTGTCGTTCTTGATGATGTCAAAGTCGATGTCAGCCTCAGCTGGACCCACCACTCCTGGAGCACACTTGATCCCGATGCTAATGTCTCCTGTGGGAGGTCAGTGGATAAACATTCATGTTATATCTGTATATGAAGAAATCTCATAATACTGTAGCCATAGTAGCCATACATTTCTGATCTTCTACAGCTGCAGGCACTAAAGTTAGGTCGGTATTAGCAAGAACAAGTGCAAGACAATGGTCAACTGAGTTCTCTATGGAAGAAATGCTTTTAATTGGGTTCTAACCGGGTGAAAAGCTTCTACCTGGAACCCTGCAGGGTTCTTCTACAGGAACAAGCTGAAGAACCTTTTGAGTAGTATTTCCGAATTCACACACACGTACCCTGTCCAGCCTCGGCACAGTCCACAGTGAAGTAGGTGGGCTCGTTGGCCTTGAGTCCTGTCTTCTCCACTCCTGGACCATACACCTTGACCTTGGCGGGGTGGCAGCCCTCTCCGACAATCACCTATACACACAGACACAGTACTTGACACACAGCACTATGGTTGCTACCTAAAGTGGTCTTATCCATTTCTAGTGGAGTGTAAGAAAGAGTAGAGTGGCTGAGCTTACGTAACTGCCTCGTCTGTCTGAGACCTGAAGACTCCCCGTCCCTGACCTAATGCCTTTAACTCAGCAGGCTAATGAAGTCTGGTAATGCCCAGGAGATCTGGGTTCGAACCCCAGTGAGTTGGTCCTACTCACCCTGAAGGGGCTGTTGGGCACGTTGACGTCTCCCCAGGTGATGATGATGGTGTGTTTGATGGGCTTGGTGGGGACGTACACACACAGGAAGGTGCCGTCTCCCTTGTCAGTGATCTTAATGTCGATGGTGACGCCCTCTGTATCCTGGGCGTAGATCTTGAGGTGGCCGTTGCCAGCCTCGCGGGCATCGATGGTGAACTCTGCCGGTTTGTTTACAATGACCCCAGTGGGCGCCAGACCTGGACCGAAAGCTTTCACCTGCAGATGAAACATATTCTGACTTTTTATTATGTATTTATATGTATGTGTTAGTTTATTTGTTAGTTTATGTGTTAGTTTGTTTGTTTATGTGTTCGTTTATTTGTTTGTTTATTTGTTTGTTTGTGTTAGTTTGTTTGTTTGTTTGTTTATGTGTTAGTTTGTTTGTTTGTGTGTTAGTTTGTTTGTTTAAGTCTTAGTTTATTTGTTTGTTTATGTGTTAGTTTGTTTGTTTGTTTTAGTGTTAGTTTAATTGTTTGTTTATGTGTTAGTTTATTTGTTTGTGTTAGTTTGTTTGTTTGTTTATGTGTTAGTTTATTTGTTTGTTTGTGTTAGTTTGTTTGTTTGTTTATGTGTTAGTTTGTGTTTTTGTGTTAGTTTATTTGTTTGTTTGTTTGTGTTAGTTTGTTTGTTTGTTTATGTGTTAGTTTGTGTTTTTGTGTGTGTTTATGTGTGTGCACATCAGTGTGTTTTCGTGTTTTATGAAGACTACCACTCCTGTAAGGGCGGAGCTAACCTTCTCAGGGAAGCAGTCATTGGCTGCAGGCAGGATGTGGGCCATGAAGGGGCTGTCCTTGATGTCTTCGTCATCACAGACAACATGGACGGCGTAGTCACCTGGCTCAGTGGGCCAATAGCGGACATCGCAGGAGCCGTCACCCTTATCGTCACATTCTATCTTAGCCTGGGACGGACCCTCGATGGAGAAACCTAGAGAGAGGAGGGCGTATGAAGAACTTTAGACTTTAGTCTCCTAATCAGTCAAGAGGCATCCAGTTAATGTCCCCTTGTACACTTGTGAGAATACCAACTGAACTGGTGTCTTCAGAGAAGAAGCAGTGTACCTAATCCATTACTCTACTGGTTCAACTACATTACCCACAATGCCCCAGGGCCATCTTGTCCTGACTTACCCAGAGTTCCTACTTCGGTGCCGATGGCCTCGACCACGAAGTCAGCTGACTTGCCCACCTGGCCGGTCAACAGGCCGGGGCCCCAAGCTCTCACCTTCTGAGGGCCAACCTCCTCACTCACCTCCACTTCGAAGGGACTGAGGGAGACACAGACACAACTTTTAATCAAGATAAAACCGTAGTATACACTTACATTTAGCAAATAGTCTTACCCTGATTCCAGATCAGTGCTAAGGTAGATAAAAACTACCAGAAATCCTAAGTAGTATTGTATGAAGTTGTCTGTGTTAAACTGAGTCAGGGGCTGGTTGGTGGATAATATAATGCTCACCTGCGTGGGATGAGTTGTCCTCCCCAGGTGATGTTAACTGTGTATTTACCAGTCTGGACAGGGAGATATTCACACTCATAGACACCATCACCAATATCCTTAACTTTCACTGGTGCCTCTGCTCCACCTGAGAGGAGAAGCACATCACGATTATTAACAGGACCTTGTTGTAGCCTCTGATACACATCACAAATCCATGACCCAAAGTATTACATTGAAATATTAAAGAGAAGATCAGCAAGTTGTATGAAGAGAGAGTTACCAGAGAGAGATGATTGAGGATTATAAAATAGTAAAGGAGAAAGGAGAGAGAGAAAGGAGGAGAGAGAGAAGAGAGAAAGGAGGAGAGAGAGAAGACAGAGAAGAGAGAAAGGAGAGAGAGAAGAGAGAAAAGAGAAGAGATAGGAGGAGAGAGAGAAAAGTGCTGACTCACTTGGTCCAGTCACTGAGACCTTGAGCTCTCCGCTGCCGGCTCCCTTGGTGAAAACCTTGAAGTCTGCCACCTCCTTCACCCTCACCCCCTTAGGCTGGAGGCCTCGGCCCGTAGCACGACACGCGTTGGCATTGATGGCTGGAGAAGGAGAGAGAGGGGTGGTTAAGGACAGTGGAACATAGACTGGCCTAACAGTATAGGACCTATTGGAGCTGACAGGAGCTGGGTCATATTAGTGGCAGCAAGATAGATAGATGGATGGATGTATAGCTGGATAGATAGATAGATAGATAGATAGATAGATAGATAGATAGATAGATAGATAGATAGATAGACAGATAGATAGATAGATAGATAGATAGATAGATAGATAGATAGATAGATAGATAGATAGATAGATAGATAGATAGATAGATAGATAGATAGATAGATAGATAGATAGACATTCACATACGGGTATAACGCCATATGCAAACAAGAAGCTGCAAAGAATGACTTCTTGAAGGATACAGAACATCACCAGTCAATCAATTCCCATAGGATGTCAGCTATGAACACAATGCAGCATGGGAGGAATAGCACAGTGCTGAATGTAGGACAGTCACATTATATAATACACAATCATGTAATGGTTGCAGCATCAAAACATGAATGGCGATTCCAGGCATCAACTGACAAAATGACATTTCATGTAAGCGCTGATTGCAGGCTTGGCTATACTCATTAGTTTGAAGCAATCAAACCTATGAATGCTAACCCAAGATCAAGGAATCACAGCAAGCAATAAACATTTGACACTGCATTTCGTAAGGCAATCTGTGAAGCACTGGCTCACAAAGACTAACTTTCCTGGATAGTTTCTTACAAGAACATTCACTATGCTACAAAATAGGGCTAGAAATATCTGTCTCCGACAACAAGCTGCCACAGGCGAGGCGGCAGGCGCCCAAGCAAGGCACTCAGATGGTATAGCGCTGCCCCCGTCACAGGAAGCATACAGGGCATCTGCAAGGCATAGGGCAAATGGCATAGAGTATAGTGCACAGGGACGGTGGGGCACGGCTAGCATATCAGCGGGCAAAACGGGCGCAGGCGTCCACCTGGAGGGCCCATACTAACTTGGTCGACCCTTTTTGCCTGTGGGGGTAGGGACACCCCCTTTCTTGCCCGCTGGCCCCTTCTCCCCCCCGGGAGAGGTGAAGGAAGACTGGGGGATAATCTGAACTGGAGGAGGACCCACCATAGAGGGAGGAGCTACAAATCACAGACAGGATGTTAATTTAACTTTAACATAGTACACTAGCTGGTCTTAGTCGTCGTGACAACCTGTTAGTACCGCCGAGGGATCGAGATAGCTGTAGACTGTAGAACTAGAGAGTGACAGATCAACAACGGAACGAAACAATTGTACAACAGATATTTTTGTAGTGACAGTTGGTGATAGTTAGTGACAGTTGGTTAGCTCAGTGCTAACTCACCCTCTGCGATTTGAACTTTGAAGGGGCTCTTGGGGATCTCCTGACCCGCGAACAGGATGTGGATGGTGTGGGGGCCCTCCAACATGGGCCGGTAGGTGCAACGGAAAACACTGTCCCCCTTGTTTTCCAAGATCAGTTCCACTGTGTCTTTCTTCCCCTCAGGGTCCACGATGACAACGCTCACATCACCATTACCAGCACCTGTACAAGACAACAGGAAGACACCAATCAAAATGCTGTTAATCAACCATGTGATCAAAACAAGGAAATATGGACAAACCATGCGATCAAAACAAGGAAACATGCATGGACATTGTTGTGTTGTGGGCCCTCAGAGTAAATGCATAGCCGCAGGAAGTTGTTTGGGGGTAAAAAGAAATGTTGCCGGCGCTACAGATGGCTATATCGGTCTGCTAATACAGGACTAGTAAAGGCCCTGTACACTACAACAAAAATATGTCAATAATTCAGGGGCTGCTGTAGCATCCTCACTAAATGTTTGGGTTCCTTCTAGTTTCTCCAGTTTAGCCAGCAACTTGTCTGATCAGTGTTAGTGTGTTTCTTGTCCAACCTTGTTGAAGTTCCAACATTGTTGACTTCCCGCTCCTTACCTGCAGTGTAGATGTCGAAATAGGTGGGTTTGTTGGCCACGTTGCCGGTAGGTTCCAGCCCTGGTCCTCTGGCCTGGACCTTGTTGGGATCACCCATGGCCTTGGCAACGTTCACTGTGTAGGGACTCTTGTCAATGTCTTGCCCTGCAAACAGCACTTTTACCTGAGGGGGGGGGGGGGGGGGGACATTCAAATGTTCCTGTAAGTTTTCCAATGCTCTCGTGGTACATTGTGACGATGAGACGTGTAGATTGTAAAATAAAGACAAGTAAAAGGTTAAGTCAAATCAAGTCAAGAAAAAATATGTAAAGTAATGTACAGTTTTAGTAAAGTAACGTAAACAATACATAACATAAATCTACACGGGATATTGATGGCGGCAGTTTGTTTACCTTGTGGACACCCTCAACCTTGGGTACGTAAGTGACAGTGTAGGTCCTGTTTTTGTCATTGTTAAAGACCACCGTAGCCTCCTCAGTGTGTCCCTCAGGATCGGTCACATAGACCAGCACCTCAGCCTGACCTGCCTGCAGAGTCTCCACTGTGAACACGGCTGGCTTCAGAACCATGTTTCCATGGGAATCAATACCTACGGGAGGGAGAGTGGGAGATAGCGAGTTAGATATGTTTGAGTCTATGTATATAAAACAATAAATGATGCTTATCAGTTGCTTGCTTGGGTTGCAAATACCCAGAAACGTTCTCAAAGTTCCTGGCCGTTAATAAACCAGACTATTGCCATGTTTCTGAAATCCTGGTTGGAGGTTTCCTTCGCTGCTTATTGCCTCCTGATTCCCGAGAATCCTGCAACCGAGATTCCTGAGAAACATGGGGATTTTGGGAATATTTCCGGAATTTTGCAACCCAAGTCCTGATTGAACTACACTGTTCATGGTTTCTATCTCAGTGAGCACCCACCAGGTCCGTATGCCTTGGCCTTGTTGGGGTACAGCTGAACGCCTTTAGGTTTGAGGGGGGCGCCAGGCTTCAGCTTAGCCTTGGGGAACTGGGACAGGTAGGTCATCACTGAGTGTTCATCCACATCCGGATCTACAATCTCCTCAGGGGCGATCACCTAGGCAACAAGCAGAGGGTGTAAGGTTAACACTGTACAACCACAATTGTCTAACTTGACTTAAACCCATTTGCTCCTTGGGGAGCAGAGTTCATAGCACAACTGTTTTCAGACAGACAGGGAGACAGACAGAGCGACAGGGAGACAGACAGACAGACAGGGAGACAGACAAACAGACAGACAGACAGACAGGGAGACCGACAGGGAGACCGACAGGGAGACAGACCGACAGACAGACAGACAGACAGACAGACAGACAGACAGACAGACAGACAGACAGACAGACAGGGAGACCGGGAGACAGACAGGGAGACAGACAGGGAGACAGACAGACAGACAGACAGGGAGAAAGACATGTACCTATTGTTTGTTCTGTATACCAATGTGAAGGGACATTGCATAGATACTATTTATAATGTATTTATAATCTATTCTATTCCATTGCCTCTCTCCTCTTCCTTCTCCCTCCCTCTGCCATGTTGGTAGTATCAGTCTGGTGTAAAGCTGTCTGTCTATATTTAACCCTGGTACAGCAGGACTGCGGCCTCAGTAAGCCATGCAGTCAGGGGATTTAGCCCTGAGCCAAGCCCTCTCCCACACCTCATCTACAGCCCATGGTACAGCCCTCAGCCTGGGGATAATTCAGCCCCCTAGGCCTGGGAATCCATGCTCAATATTCACCCTAAGGCTATGCCATGTCACTAATGGTCCTTCTTAACCCAGGCTATGCACGCTGTGTCAGATAAACAAGTAGAGAAACCCCCACACAAATAGCACAGCTCACAGATTCCGTTTCAGAAGAGAATCTAGCAAATCTATACCTTAGAGAATCTAATAAATTTACACCTTGTAAAACTAACAAATCTACACCTTAGAGAAACTAACAAATCTACATCTTAGCGAATCTAACAAATCTACACCTTAGAAAAACGAATAAATCTACACCTTAGAGAATCTAACAAATCTACACCTTAGAGAATCTAACAAATCTACACCTTAGAGAATCTAACAAATCTACACCTTAGAAAAACTAATAAATCTACACCTTAGAGAAACTAACAAATCTACACCTTAGAGAATCTAACAAATCTACACCTTAGAAAAACGAACAAATCTACACCTTAGAGAATCTAACAAATCTACACCTTAGAGAAACTAATAAATCTACACCTTAGAGAAACTAACAAATCTACACCTTAGAGAAACTAACAAATCTACACCTTAGAAAAACGAACAAATCTACACCTTAGAGAATCTAACAAATCTACACCTTAGAGAAACTAACAAATCTACACCTTAGCATCTTAGTATTGAATGTGCATCTAAACACTCCTACAAACACATCATTTACAAACACATTATTTACAAACACATTATTTACAAATACATCATTTACAAATACATTATTTACAAACACATTATTTACAAACACATTATTTACAAACACATCATTTACAAACACATCATTTACAAACACATCATTAACAAACACATCTTGTTAAAGTGTTCACTGAATAACAAACCAAAAGTAATACATTGTAGTATAAAGACCGATTACTTCTCAGTGCATATTAACCACCAACCAAAACTTAAAGTAAACCTCAGTCACTGGCTCCACTACGTGTGGCTTCATGGGGCTTTCCCTGGAACTGTCACCCCAGAGTAGTGTGTCTTACCTGGGGCACGCCCAGCCAGTCGTCAGCCTGCTGCATGGCCTCTCTGGCATTCTCCACAGGGTGGTTAGGGTCCCAGGCCTTCCAGTCGGGACACAGACCTACAGGGAGAGAGGGAGGGAAGAGATAGGAGAGAGGGAGAGGGGGAGGAGGGAGGGAGAGAGGGAAGAGGGGGAGGAAGGAGGGAAGAGACAGGAGAGAGGGAGAGGGGGAGGAGGGAGGGAGAGAGGGAAGAGACAGGGGAGAGGGAGAGGGGGAGGGAGAGAGACAGGAGAGACAGGAGAGAGGGAGAGGGGGAGGAAGGAGGGAGAGAGGAAAGAGACAGGAGAGAGGGAGAGGGGGAGGAAGGAGGGAGAGAGGGAAGAGACAGGAGAGAGGGAGAGGGGGAGGAAGGAGGGAGAGAGACAGGAGAGAGGGAGAGGGGGAGGAAGGAGGGAGAGAGGGAAGAGACAGGAGAGAGGGAGAGGGGGAGGAAGGAGGGAGAGAGACAGGAGAGAGGGAGAGGGGGAGGAAGGAGGGAGAGAGAGAGAGAGACAGGAGAGAGGGAGAGGGGGAGGAAGAGAGGGAAGAGACAGGAGAGAGGGAGAGGGGGCGGAAGGAGGGAGAGAGACAGGAGAGAGGGGGAGGAAGGAGGGAGAGAGGGAAGAGACAGGAGAGAGGGAGAGGGGGCGGAAGGAGGGAGAGAGACAGGAGAGAGGGGGAGGAAGGAGGGAGAGATAGGGGTTTTAGAATGGGATTGGGGTTACGACTGTGCAGAAATATAACAGTGTCCCATCTGGTCACAGAAACAACTTCATCACTACTACCCTAGTATTAACTACTACTACTACTACTACTACTACTACTAATACTATTAACTACTACTACTACTACTACTACTACTACTACTACTACTACTATTAACTACTACTACTACTACTACTACTACTATTAACTACTACTACTACTACTACTACTACTAACTGCTACTACTACTAACTGCTACTAACACCCTACCACCCCATGTGACCCTGTATTTACCCACGCTGCTCTGCTCCAGTTTGTATAGATAGGTGCCTAGCTAGCCTTCGATGGAAGGCCTACGAATTTCAAAACAACGAAAGCAACAGACGTATTTGTACTTTCCCTGTCGGACACGGAAGGCTAAAGCAGACAGGCTAACGCCCAACGAAATAGACGTACTAGAATGAGCATTCTCATTCAAGTCAATGGGTCTGTGACAGGTTGACCGGAGTGTGGTTGTATTTCTACGTGCTAAAACTGCCGTGTGCTGCTAATGCTTAAAGTGGATTAGCTGTTAGCTGTGCAGTGAGTTCCCTGAAACAAAGAGCCAGTCGCTCAACAGGAGTCTTTTATCTTGTTATTACCGGACACGCCGCGGAGCTGCCGTGTAATATCACTGTAACGTTACTATGGCAACTCGAAAACAATGGGCGTGTATGCATCATATCGTGGTTAATTCACTGTCACCGACAATAACATTATGATTTAAAAATCCCCAACGTTTGGGTGGAGTAAGGTTGGATCTTCTGAAAGGAATTGCATTAGGACAGTAGAACTACCGTAGAAGGAGAACATTCTGTGTTTCAAGTTCCAAGTGATTTCAGCTTTGGACCTTAAGCCTGGTCTCCTCCAACCCAAAATATAATATTTCAGAGCTTTATTACATTTCAATTGGACACGGAAGATTATCGTCAGGGATACAGGAGAAATAGTCCCAAACAAAGGAGGAGATGATTCTTCTTGTTTTACACCTGTTATCTCCAAATAAAACCTACCAGCGGTCAGTCTAGAGAAATGCCTAACTAACGACATAAGCCTAACTAAGGATTGGACTGGAGACGGATTTGTCAACTTTCTAAATGATGTTAGGGGTTCAAGAAAGAACCATGTCCTTGTATGGTCACATCATCTGTAGCTAGCTGGGTGTTGGAGGGCTGCTGTAACATATTCCAGGATTTCTAGCCATGTAAACAGTCAACCACAGTGTTCTAGACTCCTCTCTCTATTCTAGAACACAAAAAAGGAGTCTTTCTAAGGCTTCGTGTCAGAGGGTCAGAGTGTGCTGTAACCTCTGGTCAAATTGGAGTGCTTTCAAGTCGACGAGTCATCCTTGTGAATCTTGGCACTCCTGCTCCAAAGCTCATCCTCATGCATTTCCAGCACAGAACAGGCTGTTTTTAAACCTCAAGCATCTAAGCACATGTCCCTTGGCAGATGAAGAGGAATCGTGCCCAAATTTGGCGTTGCTATGTGTGGAGGCTATAAACACTAAAGCCAGGCTTACGACCTCTGGGCCTGAGAGAGCTCCTTCACTCAGTCACAGACAGCTGGCAGGGACGTCCTCTATCTGTCTGTCTGTCTGTCTGTCTGTCTGTCTGTCTGTCTGTCTCTTTCTCTATCTCTCTGTCAATCTCTCTCTATCGCTCTCTCTCTCTCTCTCTCTCTCTCTGTCTGTCTGTCAATCTCTTTCTCTCTCTGTCTGTCGATCTCTCTCTCTCTCTCGATCTCTCTCAATCTCTCTCTCTCTCTCACTGTCTGTCAATCTCTCTCTCTCTCTCTCTGTCGATCTCAATCTCTCTCTCTCGAATCTCTCTCTGTCTGTCGATCTCTCTCTCTCTCTCTCTCTCTCTCTCTCTCTCTCTCTCTCTCTATCTCTCTCTCTCTCTCTCTCTCTCTCTCTCTCTCTCACTGTCTGTCGATCTCTCTCTCTCTCTCTCTCTCTCTCTCTCTCTCTCTCTCTCTCTCTCTCTCTCGGTCTGTCTGTCTGTCTCTCACTGTCTCTCTCTGTCTCTCTCCGTCTCTCTCTCTAGCTCAACAGGACCACTGAGGCCTACTGACCCCGCCAGGCTGTGTAAATGATACCATGATACCATATCAAATACAATAATTGACTCATAGCTGACCCTGACATCTCACCACAGTAACTCATATCTGACCCTGACCTCCCACCACAGTAACGTATATCTGACCCTGACATCTCACCACAGTAACTCATATCTGACCCTGACCTCTCACCACAGTAACTCATATCTGACCCCTGACCTCTCACCACAGTAACTCATATCTGACCCCTGACTTCTCACCACAGTAACTCATATCTGACCCCTGACCTCTCACCACAGTAACTCATATCTGACCCTGACCTCTCTGCACAGTAACTCATATCTGACCCCTGACCTCTCACCAGTAACTCATAGCTGACCCCTGACCTCTCACCACAGTAACTCATAGCTGACCCCTGACCACTCAGCACAGTAACTCATAGCTGACCCCTGACCTCTCACCACAATAACTCATAACTGACCCCTGAACTTACCATGGCTCCCAGGGCCTCACACTAAACTGTTCCTGAGTCAGTTCTTACCAGGGGCACAGTTGTCTACCAGGGCTCCCAGGGCCTCACACTAAACTGTTCCTGAGTCAGTTCTTACCAGGAGCACAGTTGTCTACCAGGGCTCCCAGGGCCTCACACTAAACTGTTCCTGAGTCAGTTCTTACCAGGGGCACAGTTGTCTACCAGGGCTCCCAGGGCCTCACACTAAACTGTTCCTGAGTCAGTTCTTACCAGGGGCACAGTTGCCTACCAGGGCTCCCAGGGCCTCACACTAAACTGTTCCTGAGTCAGTTCTTACTAGGGGCACAGTTGTCTACCAGGGCTCCCAGGGCCTCACACTAAACTGTTCCTGAGTCAGTTCTTACCAGGGGCACAGTTGCCTACCAGGGCTCCCAGGGCCTCACACTAAACTGTTCCTGAGTCAGTTCTTACCAGGGGCACAGTTGTCTACCAGGGCTCCCAGGGCCTCACACTAAACTGTTCCTGAGTCAGTTCTTACCAGGAGCACAGTTGTCTACCAGGGCTCCCAGGGCCTCACACTAAACTGTTCCTGAGTCAGTTCTTACCAGGGGCACAGTTGTCTACCAGGGCTCCCAGGGCCTCACACTAAACTGTTCCTGAGTCAGTTCTTACCAGGGGCACAGTTGTCTACCAGGGCTCCCAGGGCCTTGCCATCCCTCCAGTCGCGGTGGAAGTTGTTGATGGGTAGC
The DNA here is from genome assembly GCF_029448725.1 of Salvelinus fontinalis. NCBI lineage: Eukaryota > Metazoa > Chordata > Actinopteri > Salmoniformes > Salmonidae > Salvelinus > Salvelinus fontinalis. The sequence goes on from NC_074673.1 coordinate 7,923,784, forward strand.
TCAGGCACCTTGTTCTGGATCCATCCCAGCAGCCTCTGCTTGGGGGTCAGTTTCTTAGCCTCCTCATCATCCTCATCCTCCCACATGGGCATGGAGATGGAGTAGTGCAGGATCAGAGTCCAGATCAGACCTAGGATCAGTTTCAGATTACCGTCCACGATGGCCTTGGAGTCTGGAGGGGAGAGGAATACAGATCCAGGGTCAGATTTAGCTTCCTATCCATGATTGACTTAATGTCTACGAGTGGAGGAGGGAGAGAGAGAGACATTTTAAATGTCTTTATTATTTTGGAACTTCTGTACGTGTAATGCTTACTGTAAATGTTTTATTGTTTATTTCACTTTCGTTTATGATCTATTTCACTGGCTTTGGCAATGTAAACATATATTTCCCATGCCAATAAAGCCCTTAAATTGAAATTGAATTGAAATGAGAGAGAGAGAGAGAGAGAGAGAGAGAGGGAGAGAGAGAGAGAGACAGAGAGAGGGAGGGAGAGAGAGAGAGGGAGAGAGAGAGAGAGAGAGAGAGAGAGAGAGAGAGAGAGAGAGAGAGAGAGAGAGAGAGGGAGAGAGACAGAGAGAGGGAGGGAGAGAGAGAGAGAGAGAGAGAGAGAGAGAGAGAGAGAGAGAGGAGGATACGGGACACAAGAGGGAAATCTAATGTGTTTTGTGTCTGTTAATGTCTTCAATAGAGAGTTAAATTCCACTACAGGTACTAGGCTACACAATAACTAACTGGTCAGGAAAGTGACCGAGTATCCGTGGTATTCCACAGACGGGCGGGCGGACAGACGGGCAGACAGACAGACAGACAGACAGACAGACAGACGGGCAGACAGACAGACAGACGGGCAGACAGACAGACAGACAGACAGACAGACAGACAGACAGACAGACAGACAGACAGACAGACAGACAGACCAGCATGGACAAGAACAGATCAACAGCTGACAACATATGTTGAAATGGAACCCATAGTAAGTCAACAGCACTTGGATTTAAATTGCTTCTAAAGCACTTTAGTAACAGTGACCTTCAGTATGAGATAAATCAATGAAGAAGCACTAAGTAGCAGACAATAAAGTATACCTAAAAACTTAACCAGTGTATTCTTAAGAGTAGTCATCTCAACTTCAACCAAACCGTTACATAATAACGTCCTTCATTGGTTTAGAGTAGAGAGTAAACCGGACAGGGTAAAGTGTACCACAACACGTAAAAAGCTACACTAAACTTTCTGGACAGAAATATTGCCCAAGATATAACCTCATTGGACAGAAAGGTAGAGGCCGTTTAGAAACAGTTGTAGTAAGTGGAGAGGGTGGTGGTCATGTGACTTGTCTATCTCTGACTGTGATATCTATTTATTGTACTGTGGGTCAGTGACCTCTGCTACTGGACACTACAGTGCTGTTTGATGAGGACCATTAGACTGACTGGCATGGCCAGGTGCTGTTCATAATAATGGCGTCTCAGGCTTTGTGGACAGCTGTATGCCATGTGGTCATGCGGTCAAAGGAACAAACAGTGTGTGCCAGTGAGACGGGTGTTTTTTTTTACTATCCTCATTCCTCAGTGTCAATTCCTTGAGTATTTGTAGGTTGCTGTGCCAACACAGAAAAGTCATGTAAAGGTTTGTGTTCACCCTGTGTCGTGTTGTTCACCGTTCACCCAGAGCTTGGTGTTGCTGTGTCTAAGCCTGAACAGACAGCAGGCGTCAGGAGAGGAACGGCAGCGCCACCGTTATCGTGTCCTGTTTCTGTCAAAGCTGACAAGGTCGCAGGGATACCGCCTGCCGCTCCCCAACCCACACACAGACCTGGTCGCAGGGATACCGCCTGCCGCTCCCCAACCCACACACAGACCTGGTCGCAGGGATACCGCCTGCCGCTCCCCAACCCACACACAGACCTGGTCGCAGGGACACCGCCTGCCGCTCCCCAACCCACACACAGACCTGGTCGCAGGGATACCGCCTGCCGCTCCCCAACCCACACACAGACCTGGTCGCAGGGACACCGCCTGCCGCTCCCCAACCCACACACAGACCTGGTCGCAGGGATACCGCCTGCCGCTCCCCAACCCACACACAGACCTGGTCGCAGGGATACCGCCTGCCGCTCCCCAACCCACACACAGACCTGGTCGCAGGGATACCGCCTGCCGCTCCCCAACCCACACACAGACCTGGTCGCAGGGATACCGCCTGCCGCTCCCCAACCCACACACAGACCTGGTCGCAGGGATACCGCCTGCCGCTCCCCAACCCACACACAGACCTGGTCGCAGGGATACCGCCTGCCGCTCCCCAACCCACACACAGACCTGGTCGCAGGGATACCGCCTGCCGCTCCCCAACCCACACACAGACCTGGTCGCAGGGATACCGCCTGCCGCTCCCCAACCCACACACAGACCTGGTCGCAGGGATACCGCCTGCCGCTCCCCAACCCACACACAGACCTGGTCGCAGGGATACCGCCTGCCGCTCCCCAACCCACACACAGACCTGGTCGCAGGGATACCGCCTGCCGCTCCCCAACCCACACACAGACCTGGTCGCAGGGATACCGCCTGCCGCTCCCCAACCCACACACAGACCTGGTCGCAGGGATACCGCCTGCCGCTCCCCAACCCACACACAGACCTGGTCGCAGGGATACCGCCTGCCGCTCCCCAACCCACACACAGACCTGGTCGCAGGGACACCGCCTGCCGCTCCCCAACCCACACACAGACCTGGTCGCAGGGATACCGCCTGCCGCTCCCCAACCCACACGCAGACCTGGTCGCAGGGATACCGCCTGCCGCTCCCCAACCCACACACAGACCTGGTCGCAGGGATACCGCCTGCCGCTCCCCAACCCACACACAGACCTGGGCATTAGGAGGGGGGTGACCCCTAACCTCTTTACTGACACTATACTGCAGAACCTTGGGACATTCCTTAGGCGTGAGGTCGATAGTCCGAAAAGAGTTCCCTCGGGCATCATGACACACATACTCATGCCGTGCCCTTCACAAGCCCCCGCTCAAAGCGGCGGTCACACCGGGAATTTCACCGGGCCGTGTGGAGGGAGAGTAATCAATCAGCACGGCAGAGAGACAGACAGTCAGGTGTTTAATAACTCTTATTGTTAGTGAAATATGAGGTTGGGTTTCTCTTCTCCATTCCAAAACCTTAATGATGACATGGTTTAAGTAAACACACTCAAATCAAATCAAATGTTATTTGTCACTTACACATGGTTAGCAGATGTTAATGGTCACATACACATGGTTAGCAGATGTTATTGGCCACATACACATGGTTAGCAGATGTTAATGGTCACATACACATGGTTAGCAGATGTTATTGGTCACATACACATGGTTAGCAGATGTTAATGGTCACATACACATGGTTAGCAGATGTTAATGGTCACATACACATGGTTAGCAGATGTTAATGGTCACATACACATGGTTAGCAGATGTTATTGGTCACATACACATGGTTAGCAGATGTTAATGGTCACATACACATGGTTAGCAGATGTTATTGGTCACATACACATGGTTAGCAGATGTTAATGGTCACATACACATGGTTAGCATATGTTAATGGTCACATACACATGGTTAGCAGATGTTAATGGTCACATACACATGGTTAGCATATGTCAATGGTCACATACACATGGTTAGCATATGATAATGGTCACATACACATGGTTAGCATATGTTAATGGTCACATACACATGGTTAGCAGATGTTAATGGGAGTGTAGCGAAATGCTTGTGCTTCTAGTTCCGACCGTGCAGTAAAATCTAACAAACATACTAAACATAAACTAGACAAATGAGAAACATTGAGAGAAATTAAATAAACAGGACTTCTGGAGCTTCTCCTGTTCAGAGACACTGTAGCAGCAATCACCAGGGTCTATCACCAAGGTCATGGGTCTATCACCAAGGTCATGGGTCTATCACCAAGGTCATGGGTCTATCACCAAGGTCATGGGTCTATCACCAAGGTCATGGGTCTATCCAGATGTACTTCTATGACTGTGACAACATGTCCAGAGTCCCTTCTTACCTCACAAACATAGACCTACACACACTCTGCTATGGTATATCTATCTCTCTCCATCTAAATCCCTGAAGGAAGGGAGTGCAATGTCCAGGGGTCAGGGTCCAGCTATCTATAACTCAATTACTCCTCCCAGGGCTTAGCTACCTCTGTGGACACAATACCTCCATGCTTATCACTCTTATCCCAAACCAGGACACATGCCCTCAGCCAGCCGAACCCTCCCCTCCACACACAGAGGGATCCCAGAGGATAACCATGCACCTACTGTTAAGCTGGTCTGTATGGGCTATGTAGCCAACTAAACCACCATAGGAAATCTGGGACCAGCCTAGCCTGACAGTCACAATGAAATCAATGACATGACAATGATCATAGGAATTGTCCTACAGTCCTAACATGTCTGGGACCAGGGACTATGGGGTGGGGAGTTAAAAGGAGCTCTCTCCCTTTCCTCTCCCCCTAACAAACTTCTGGCATGACTCTTCTGACCTTTAACTGGTGTGATTATGAGGTGTGGAGTGTTTGTAGAGTGAGAGGGGTGTGTGTGTGTGTGTGTGTGTGTGTGTGTGTGTGTGTGTGTGTGTGTGTGTGTGTGTGTGTGTGTGTGTGTGTGTGTGTGTGTGTGTGTGTGTGTCTTTCTCATTAACACAGTCCTAGTGAATTTCCACCCAGCAGAGCGCAGAGCCCAGAGCCCAGCCTGACAGTACCGCTGTAATAGTCTGTGTAAAACAGAATACTGTTAGTCTAGATGGATGTTTAGACTCAAGCTGAGTCACTCAGCAGAACGATTCAAACGGGTCTCTCTCAATAATATGTGGTCGACAATCTAAGATCTGCTATTGTGAAAAACACATTATTCCCCTGTTTTAGTAAGTATTATGTGACTGATGCACGGAGGGTTATGTGTATTCATCACAGAGAGTTATGTGTATTCATCACAGAGGGTTATGTGTATTCATCACAGAGAGTTATGTGTATTCATCACAGAGAGTTATGTGTATTCATCACAGAGAGTTATGTGTATTCATCACAGAGAGTTATGTGTATTCATCACAGAGAGTTATGTGTATTCATCACAGAGAGTTATGTGTATTCATCACAGAGAGTTATGTGTATTCATCACAGAGAGTTATGTGCATGCCATCATAAGGCAAGCCCAAAGATTTTGTGAAATGACACTGACAGTCAATAACTAATTTACAATGTACTAATTAATAATGCATGGTTTCATGTATCAGTAAAAAACAAATCTATAATTTTGTAACATTTTGTCAAAATAATGTGCTGCTCTATCCTGTCTGGCCTCCAGATTATACACTGGACTCTCATCCTCCCCTTATTCCTATTCCATTGTCTTTCTTTCTCTTTCTTTCTCTCTCCTTTCTCTATCTCTGTCTCTCTCTCTCAAAGATTAATTAAAAACATTCCAGCCCCCTATTCGTCTTTCTTTCTTTCTCTTTCTCTCTCTCTCTCTCTCTCTCTCTCTCTCTCTCTCTCTCTCTCTCTCTCTCTCAAAAATTAATTAAAAACATTCCAGCCCAAAAGCTCGCTCACTTGTCACTTACCAATAGACACCAACTTGATGTGTTCCCTGTCCAAAAACTCCAGAGCGACGGACACATTTTCCAGTTTCATCTGTCGGAAATTGGGTCTGATGTGGTGTTTTTTGTACATCTTTTTCTGGCTCAGAACTTCCAGGAGCCCAATGAGCTTTAACCCGTCGCCAAAATCCTTCTGGAGGTCTGTCACGGTCTTATTGACGCACTTGAGGTGCTCGTTGCACCACCTTGTAAAGGTGTTCTGCTGGATTTTCTTCCATGGGGCATCCTCAGCCAGATCTTTCTCGGTAGCCGGCATCTCGTCTTCCTCGTCCCCCTCGAAGTTGTCAGTGCCCTGGTAGTGCTGTGGTGGCTGGCTGTCGTCGTAGTAATGTGTGTTATTGCTCGTCATGTTGGCGGTTTTCCGTGTGTCCCTTTTTATACAGCAAGTCAGACCGATGTGTGAAGTTATCTGCAAAAAAAGTTTAGCGTGTCGATGTCAAGCTCGAGCGCACTTGCTGTGGTAAAAGTTCAAAACTTGGAGAAGAGAGTTTTAAAAAAAGTGTCCCGGAGGCTTTTCGGATGTCCTTGTGAAGAAGCCTCTTCTTGTCAGGACAATGATGAATTGATCCGATTTACAGTCCTTGTTACTGCAACGCAGCCTGTCGCTGGTTTTTAATTGGCAGTGGCTTGACAAATGTAGTCGCTGCCTCTTAATAGATATGCTCAGAGAAGAATGTCGCTTTTTGAAAAATGGTTCTTCAGTCCAGTTCGCTCTATAGCACTTGAGGAGTAGAGTAGCACTGTAGTTCACTGGAGTCTGTTGGTTAAACTTAAATGGTGTGCGGTGGGCAAGAGTGGGGTATATAAAGAGACCCTGAGGTCACGTCACACCCGTCGTAGACCCCATAGTCATAACTACAATCATAGGCTATTTTCTAATCCATATGGATAACGGGGTGAGTCAGGATTGGCCGTAAAGAATAATCGGGCAGTGATTGGTGGACCCCCACCCAGAGCAACAGTTGTGACAGCGCATTGTATTTTTAGCCACTCTGCTTTGGGTGGTGGGAGGCCGGGACGTCTTGGTTGTTGTGAAGTAACCTAGTGTGTTATGATCAGGGCTCGGACTCCTGAATTATTAAACAATTTAGACAAGAAAAGATAATGACGCATCCTAAAATCAAGTGGGTTTTAATATGTGGCTCATGTCGTTGTGGATTAGGCTATACTATATTTATGTTGTTATATCGCCTATTGGCCTTTTACCACTTTGTTAATAAATCCTTAAAACATTATTTATTATTGATGAGATGTCCTACACAGAAGCCTCGTTTAGAAGCCTTGAGCTGACATCAATAAATCAGTAGCCTATTCGATCAAGGTTTGTGGTGTCATGTCCGTACATAATATTTAAAATGGTATCCATTCAATGTTTCCGCATTGTGACTAAATTAGCTGGTGCCTCCCTGTATGCAAATTATTTCACAGATATTCTTTAAAAATAATATGAATGTTCACTACCGGTCCAAAGTTTTAGAACATCTACTTATTCAAGGGTTTTTCTTTACTTTTACTATTTTCTATATTGAAGAATAACAGTGAAGACATCAACACTATGAAATAACACATATGGAATCATGTAGTAACCAAAAAAGTGTTAAACAAATCTAAATATATTTTACATTTGAGATTCTTCAAATAGCCACCCTTTGCCTTGATGACAGCTTTGCACACTCTTGGCATTATCTCAACCAGCTTCATGAGGTAGTCACCTGGAATGTCTTTTAATTAACACGTGTGCCTTCTTAAAAGTTAATTTGTGGAATTTCTTTCCTTTATAATGCGTTTGAGCCAATCAGTTGTGTTGTGACAATGTAGGGGTGGTATACAGAAGATCTGGTAAAAGACAAAGTCCAGAGATTTCCAAGATGGCATAGCAGTCAGACGTCCTTTGTCCTCGTCTTGTCGTGTCCCGTGTATATATATATTTACATATTTTCTTCGCATATCTTTTTCTTATAAAAACTCAACTTCAAAACACTCTCCTGCAACCCGCCTCACCAATAAAAAAAAGAAGTATTATTCACCTCAAATCTGAAATCCACAACAGAAGCTAGCCAGAAGCTAGCCAGAAGCTAGCCAGTTCACTGGCTAACGTTAGTATTCAGCCACGGTTGGCAGTCATCAGCTATCCTTTAGCTCAAAAAGCTATCGCCAGTTTTGTACAAAGCGACTCAGACCAGAGCATACCAGACCTATTTTCTCTCCATATTCTCGGATTTCTACCGCAAGCTCTGGACATTTACACCTGGATCTTGCAACTAGCTAGCTGCTATCCGAGTGACTATTGGCTTACGTCTTTCCTGGAGCAAACATCAATTATTCTGGAGCTAGCCAGCTGAAGAGTTCCATCAGCCACTCCTGGGCTACAATCACCTATCCGGACACTGTTTTACTGCCGATACGGAGCCCCACCGGCCCTTCACGACTGGACTACCGACGTTATCTGCCCGAGGGAGTTATCCAACTGGCCCCTCCGTCGCGACGTAACCTGAACGCCCATCTGCGGCCCGCTAATCGTTAGCTGTCTTATCCGCTGCTATCTGAATAGGTTTATCGGACAATTTTCTTAGGTCACTATAACTATATCTATTTTGCCAATTGGTTTTGTCCCCTCTACCACACGGAACCCCACTAATCTGCCGACGGAAATGCGCGAGGTGGATAAAAACAGACCTCCATCCTCTGCCAGCTTGCTACCCATGGCCCGGCTAGCTGTCTGAATCGCCGTGACCCCAACCAACCTCACATGCCTCTCCTTAATGTCAATATGCCTTGTCCATTGCTGTTCTGGTTAGTGTTTATTGGCGTATTTCACTGTAGAGCCTCTAGCCCTGCTCATTATACCTTATCCAACCTTTCAGTTCCACCACCCACACATGCGATGATACAATATCTCTCAATATCTCCACACAATATCTCTCTCATCATCACTCAATACCTAGGTTTACCTCCACTGTATTCACATCCTACCATATCTTTGTCTGTACATTATACCTTGAAGCTATTTTATCGCCCCCAGAAACCTGCTCCTTTTACTCTCTGTTCCAGACGTCCTAGATGACCAATTCTCATAGCTTTTAGCCGTACCCTTATCCTACTCCTCCTCTGTTCCTCTGGTGATGTAAAGGTGAATCCAGGCCCTGCAGCGCCTAGCTCCACTCCTATTCCCCAGGCACTCTCTTTTGATGACTTCTGTAACCGTAATAGCCTTGGTTTCATGCATGTTAACATTAGAAGCCTCCTCCCTACGTTTGTTTTATTCACTGCTTTAGCACACTCTGCCAAGCCGGATGTCCTAGCCGTGTCTGAATCCTGGCTTAGGAAGACCACCAAAAACTCTGAAATCTCCATCCCTAACTACAATATTTTCAGACAAGATAGAACGGCCAAAGGGGACGGTGTTGCAATCTACTGCAGAGTTCTGTCCTATCCTGCAGAGTTCTGTCCTACTATCCAGGTCTGTACCCAAACAATTTGAACTTCTACTTTTAAAAATCCACCTCTCTAAAAACAAGTCTCTCACCGTTGCCGCCTGCTATAGACCACCCTCTGCCCCCAGCTGTGCTCTGGACACCATATGTGAACTGATTGCCCCCCATCTATCTTCAGAGCTCGTGCTGCTAGGTGACATAAACTGGGACATGCATGACACCCCAGCCATCCTACAATCTAAGCTTGATGCCCTCAATCTCACACAAATGATCAATGAACCTACCAGGTACCACCCCAAAGCCGTAAACACGGGCACCCTCATAGATATCATCCTAACCAACTTGTCCTCTAAATATACCTCTGCTGTTTTCAACCAAGATCTCAGCGATCACTGCCTCATTGTCTGCATCCGTAATGGGTCAGCGGTCAAACAACCTCCACTCATCACTGTCAAACGCTCCCTGAAACACTTCAGCGAGCAGGCCTTTCTAATCGACCTGGCCCGGGTATCCTGGAAGGATATTGACCTCATCCCGTCAGTAGAGGATGCCTGGTTATTTTAAAAAAATGCCTTCCTCACCATCTTAAATAAGCATGCCCCATTCAAGAAATTTAGAACCAGGAACATATATAGCCCTTGGTTCTCTCCAGACCTGACTGCCCTTAACCAACACAAAAACATCCTGTGGCGTTCTGCATTAGCATCAAACAGCCCCCGTGATATGCAACTTTTCAGGGAAGTTAGAAACCAATATACACAGGCAGTTAGAAAAGCCAAGGCTAGCTTTTTCAAGCAGAAATTTGCTTCCTGCAACACAAACTCAAAAAAGTTCTGGGACACTGTAAAGTCCATGGAGAATAAGAACACCTCCTCCCAGCTGCCCACTGCACTGAGGATAGGAAACTCTGTCACCACCGATGAATCCACTATAATTGAGAATTTCAATAAGCATTTTTCTACGGCTGGCCATGCTTTCCACCTGGCTATCCCTACCCCGGTCAACAGCACTGCACCCCCCACAGCAACTCGCCCAAGCCTTCCCCATTTCTCCTTCTCCCAAATTCAGTCAACTGATGTTCTGAAAGAGCTGCAAAATCTGGACCCCTACAAATCAACCGGGCTAGACAATCTGGACCCTTTCTTTCTAAAACTATCTGCTGAAATTGTTGCAACCCCTATTACTAGCCTGTTCAACCTCTCTTTCGTGTTGTCTGAGATTCCCAAAGATTGGAAAGCAGCTGCGGTCATCCCCCTCTTCAAAGGGGGGGGACACTCTTGACCCAAACTGCTACAGACCTATATCTATCCTACCCTGCCTTTCTAAGGTCTTCGAAAGCCAAGTCAACAAACAGATTACCGACCATTTCGAATCCCACCGCACCTTCTCCGCTATGCAATCTGGTTTCGGAGCTGGTCATGGGTGCACCTCAGCCACACTCAAGGTCCTAAACGATATCTTAACCGCCATCGATAAGAAACAACACTGTGCAGCCTTATTCTTTGACCTGGCCAAGGCTTTCGACTCTGTCAATCACCACATCCTCATCGGCAGACTCGATAGCCTTGGTTTCTCAAATGATTGCCTCGCCTGGTTCACCAACTACTTCTCTGATAGAGTTCAGTGTGTCAAATCGGAGGGCCTGTTGTCCGGGCCTCTGGCAGTCTCTATGGGGGTGCCACAAGGTTCAATTCTTGGGCCGACTTTCTTCTCTGTATACATCAATGATCTCGCTTTTGCTGCTGGTGAGTCTCTGATCCACCTCTACGCAGACGACACCATTCTGTATACTTCTGGCCCTTCTTTGGACACTGTGTTAACAACCCTCCAGACGAGCTTCAATGCCATACATCTCTCCTTCCGTGGCCTCCAACTGCTCTTAAATACAAGTAAAACTAAATGCATGCTCTTCAACCGATTGCTGCCTGCACCTGCCCGCCCGTCCAGCATCACTACTCTGGACGGTTCTGACTTAGAATATGTGGACAACTACAAATACCAAGGTGTCTGGTTAGACTGTAAACTCTCCTTCCAGACTCATATCAAACATCTCCAATCCAAAGTTAAATCCATATACTACCCACCACTGCGACCTGTACGCTCCCGTTGGCTGGCCCTCGCTTCATACTCGTCGCCAAACCCACTGGCTCCAGGTCATCTACAAGACCCTGCTAGGTAAAGTCCCCCCTTATCTCAGCTCGCTGGTCACCCACCTGTAGCACGCGCTCCAGCAGGTATATCTCTTTGGTCACCCCCAAAACCAATTCCTCCTTTGGCCGCCTCTCCTTCCAGTTCTCTGCTGCCAATGACTGGAACGAACTACAAAAATCTCTGAAGCTGGAAACCCTTATCTCCCTCATTAGCTTTAAGCACCAGCTGTCAGAGCAGCTCACAGATCACTGCACCTGTACATAGCCCATCTATAATTTAGCCCAAACAACTACCTCTTCCCCTACTGTATTTATTAATTTATTTATTTATTTTGCTCTTTTGCACCCCATTATTTCTATTTCTACTTTGCACATTCTTCCACTGCAAATCAACCATTCCAGTGTTTTACTTGCTATATTGTATTTACTTCGCCACCATGGCCTTTTTTGCCTTTACCTCCCTTATCTCACCTCATTTGCTCACATTGGATATAGACTTATTTTTCTACTATATTATTGACTGTATGTTTGTTTTACTCCATGTGTAACTCTGTGTTGTTGTGTGTGTCGAACTGCTTTGCTTTATCTTGGTCAGGTCGCAATTGTAAATGAGAACTTGTTCTCAACTTGCCTACCTGGTTAAATAAAGGTGAATAAATAAATAAAAATAAATATTATGGCAAGAACAGCTCAAATAAGCAAAGAGAAACGACAGTCCATCATTACTTTAAGACATGAAGGTCAGTCAATACGGAAAATGTCAAGAACTTTGAAAATTTCTTCAACTGCAGTCGCACAAATCATCAAGTGCTATGATGAAACTGGCTGTCATGAGGACCGCCACAGGAATGGAAGACCCAGAGTTTCCTCTGCTGCAGAGGATACGTTCATTAGAGTTACCAGCCTCAGAAATTGCAAATAAATGCTTCACAGAGTTCAAGTAACAGACACATTTCAACATCAACTACTCAGATGAGACTGTGTGAATAAGGCCTTCATGATCGAATTGCTGCAAAGAAACCACTATTAAAGGACACAAATAAGAAGAGGGGACGGACTAAAGTTAAACTGTTACATTAGCACCAGGTATAAACGGGGCTTTTGTGTTTAGCGTCTGATGGTTATGCTGTCCTTTTGCCCCTTTTACCAAATTGCTAAATAATTTTTATAATATTTATACTGATAGGGATTATCTTTATCTCCGAGAGAGAGAGAGAGAGAGAGAGAGAGAGAAAGAAAGAGAGATTTGGGCAGCTTGATTATGAGCAATGAGGTCGTATTGCTAGTTGTTCATCGAGCTACGAAAGTCATTGTCATTACGTATGGTTCTCAATTATGTGCCACCTCTCTGTGAAATATGTATTGTCAATAAACAATCTCACAGAGGTCAACAATGCGTTCCTCCATGAAGACTAGTGTCCCTTTCAATGCAGCTCTGCAATTGTTGACCAGAGATCAAATGACCCCTGACCTCCTCACGGGCAGAGGGAGCTGAGGGAAACTTTGATGTCATATTATGTCATGCCAGGCAAATACCATAAACGCTAACATCAACTAATGATATTTAGACCAGACATTAGTCTGCAAAGTCAGCTGTTATCTAAGTGACCTACAGCTCTGAGAATGTTCAACAGAGTGATTGGCTGTATGTTGTTATGAAATTAGCCTAAAATAACTTATCAATAACATCATTATAAAAAGTTTATGTGCCCACATTTGTAGACAGGTGTAGACAATTAACAGGCATTGTGTCTGGATATCAATCTGGCGTAAACAGATCTGGATGGTCAAACCATTTAAATCGTCATTAAACCGACCCTCTAAAATCATTGACAGGTGGCACCATTGACTTATGCCATCAGTGATTGTCTTTAAAGTTACTTTGCATACAGGGAGACACCAGCTAATCTGGTCACAATGGGGACACAGTGGGATGGATATGCAACAAACTTTGAATAGTGATTGGATCATGTTGATCAGATCACGAAACTCACATGTTAGCGCTTGGTGTAAACTGTATGATGCTGGGACAGCACTTTTGTGACTATTTTATTGTGCCAGACAAACCCAGTTGAAGTATTTTAAGTGATTTAAAATACTGTTTGAAACCAGGTCTGACACACACGCACAGAGTGTTAGCTAACCTTGACGGGGTAAGCATAGCTAGTAGTGGGCTAAGAATAACTGTGACACATACACAGAGAATGTCTGTGACACATACACAGAGAATGTCCAGGATAACTGTGAGACATACACAGAGAATGTCCAGGATAACTGTGAGACATACACAGAGAATGTCCAGGATAACTGTGACACATACACAGAGAATGTCCAGGATAACTGTGACACATACACAGAGAATGTCCAGGATAACTGTGACACATACACAGAGAATGTCCAGGACAACTGTGACACATACACAGAGAATGTCCAGGATAACTGTGACACATACACAGAGAATGTCCAGGATAACTGTGACACATACACAGAGAATGTCCAGGATAACTGTGAGACATACACAGAGAATGTCCAGGATAACTGTGAGACATACACAGAGAATGTCCAGGATAACTGTGAGACATACACAGAGAATAGTCATACCCCAGACAAGACACTGGTAGGATTCCTTCTTGTTGTTTTAACACACTTCAGAAAAAATAATACTTTATGTTATATGCTTAATAACTTGTTATAAGCATGTATGAGCCTTAATAACTTCTTATTAGTCTTAATGCTTTATGTCCCTCCTTGTATACATTTTTCTAACTTCTTTCCCCAACTAGCTCAAAATGGCCTAAATGAAATCAGGATCATTTACGACGTATTTTTTGATGCTTTTTGTCTCCAATTTTGTGATATCCAATTGCGATGCAATTACGATCTTGTCTCATTGCTGCAAGTCCCCAACGGGCTCGGGAGAGGCGAAACATGACCCGCCAAACCGTGCTCCTTAACACCCGCCAGCCGCACCAATGTGTCGGAGGAAACATCGTTCAACTGACGACTGGAGTCAGCCTGTAGGTGCCCGGCCCGCCACAAGGAGTCACTAGAGCGCGATGAGCCAGGTAAAGCACCACCGGCCAAACCCGCCTCTAACCCGGACGACGCTGGTCCAATTGTGCGCCGCCCAATGGGACCCCCGGTCACGGCCGGCAGTGACACAGCCTAGGATCAAACCCGGGTCTTAGACCGCAGCGCCACTCGGGGAGGCCAACGACATGTTTATTATAAGTAAATGTATCACACAGTGAATATATTCCAGAACGTTCTTCAGACACTTGCCCTTGAGTCAATAGATCAAGATCATTTCTATATTCACCGTCGGTCCAGTATAACTGCCAGTCAGGCTAATTCTGGCCCTTGAGGTTACATACAAACTCAGTAAATCGTGAGTGTTAGTAAAGTCTCTGTGTAATGAGTGTAATATAGAAGACCTCGTCAACATCCTTGGCACATCCGGAGCCTCCCCTCGTATGTCTGAAATGACTGCCTGGCTGTCAGAGACTTAATGACACTGAAATAGGAGACTGTGTCCCACATAGCACACTATTCCCTATTCCCTATTCCCTGGTCATGAGTAGTGGACCATGTAAGGAAGTGTCATTTGGAACGCAGACATAGAGTTCAGTGTATTGGTTGTTATACGGCCTGTGTAATGTGATGCCGGGAAAAGAGTCGCTCGTCGCTCTGTGTGACACCGACACGGGTCGCGCTGGTGATTTCATGAATGGGATTCCTTCTGAAAACCTTAAACGCTCTACCGCTACCCGTTGGGAAACATTTGGCACATGACGTCTTGGTGACGTTGTCTTCGGCTTGTAATGAGAAGACGTCATATAACCAGAATGCAACCAACTGGTCTCTGTTATAAACAAGATTTTTCTTTATCACATTAACCCTTTAACCAGTACACCAAGAAAATAATATGTGTATTTAGCCTCCATAAAGGCCATAAATGAATATTTTTTGTTTTTATGACTAAAACTGTGATAGATTATGCATTGCAAACATCTCCACCAGCCAATTAAGTTGCCCAATTAGAGTAAACTAATTTTGTACTGGAATTTGCATAGACTTTTAACATCTTCCAAAAGATAGTATACATTCATTTACATTATGTCTGCTTCTGTTACTTAAAATGGAAGATAGGCCTAGTTAAATTAGGACTGACATCAAATGTTGAACAAATATGATACAATTGTGTGTAAAAATAGGAATATTCAAATGCATGTAAATGTATGTGTTTACGGTTTATATGCTTAGAATACCAGTTAAATGACGTGTACTGAATGATATTGTGAAACATATAGAACATAACAGTAAATATTGATATCAATTTGAAAGGCTTTTTGTATTTGCACAGCCAAAAATATCCCGGAACAATATTTCTCTATTGTCCATTATCACCACCTTTGACTTATTATCAATCAAATGTATTTATAAAGCCCTTTATTTATAAAGCACTTTGAGATATCAGCTGATGTATGAAGGGCTATATAAATAAATTTGATTTGCTTTGATTTGTACATCAACAGATGTCACAAAGTGCTGTACAGAAACCCAAACTAAAGCCCCAAACAGCAAGCAATGCAGATGTAGAAGCACGGTGACTAGGAAAAACTCCCTAGAAAGGCAGGAACCTAGGAGGAAACCTAGAGAGGAACCAGGCTCTGAGGGGTAGCCAGTCCTCTTCTGGCTGTGCCAGGTGGAGATTATAAGATTACATGGTTTATAAGTATTCCTTTAATGGGCAGCTCAAACACCTGGTAGAGGATATTTTTCAGGAGTTCTTAAAATTGTAAAACAACAACATATTAGTAATTTAATCATTCTTAAATTATGTTTTAGAGGTCAACAATATTTTACAACCTTGTAATTTCCCATATAATACAGAATTAGTACAAAAAATTATGGTAAATGAGATTCGGTTTTGCTCACATTCACTTCCTGGTTTTCAACCATCTTTGAAACGCTGTTTAAAAAAATATGGGAGTCCGAAAATGAAAACCATAGGATTGTTTTACTAAATGGTATTGGTTGAGATGATAAAATATGCCAAACAAAATTCATATGTTTAAATTAATTTAATATTGTTTGTCAAAATTAGCTCAACTGTCCTGTTGAGCTGCCTGTTTCAGTAACGCAGACTGACACATTTTCTAGTTTAATTTATTTACTGATAGCCAGGGGCACACTCCCCAACTCTGACATCATTTACAAAGGAAGCATGTGTTTAGTGAGTCCGCCAGATCAGAGGCAGTAGGGACGACCAGGGATGTTCTCTTTGATAATTGTGTGAATTAGACCATTTTACTGTCCTGCTAAGCATTCAAAATGTAATGAGTACTTTTGGGTGTCAGGGAAAATGTATGGAGTAAAAAGTACATCATTTTGTTTAGGAATGTAGTGAAGTAAAAGTAACATTTGTCAAATATAGAAATAGTAAAGTACAGATACCCCAAAAACCTACTTAAGTAGTACTTTAAAGTAGTTTTACTTAAGTACTTTACACCACTACACTGCGGCCTCGTCGATGTCTCCTGTAGTCCACGATCAGCTCCTTTGTTTTGTTGACGATGAGAGTGGTTATTTCCCAGGCACCACTCCAGCAGGACTCTCACCTTCTCCCTGCAGGCTGTCTCATTGTTGTTGTTAATCAGGTGTACCACTGTTGAGTCGTCAGCGAACGTGATGATTAAGTTGTAGATGTGCGTGTCTACGCAGTCATGGGTGAACAGGGAATACAGAAGGTGGCTGAGCACACACCCCTGTGGGTGCCCCGTGTTGAAGATCAGCGTGGCACAGGTGTTGTTGCATACCTTCACCACTTGGGGAACAAGATAAAACTAGCTGAAACGACCCACCTACGATGACACACATGGCTGCTTCTTGTCATTGTTGTTAGCTATCTGGCCTTTCAGAATCATAACAAAGCATGGCTTCTAGCCCCATTGATAGGTTTTTGTCATTTAGCAGACGCGTTTATCCAATCAACGACTTACAGGAGCAATTAGGGTTAAGTGCCTTGCTCAAGAGCACATTGACAGATGTTTCACGTAGTCAGGTTAGGGATTCGAAGCACTGACCTTTCGGCTAATGTTCTTATCCGCTAGATTACCTGCCACCACTTCCGTGACATTATCAGCCATCCCATCAATATTTGCATGTTTACATACTGTACATATCACTGACACGTACAGTGCTAAGAGTGATTATATTTTATTTTTCAAATAATTTACTGTTCAAAATATACCTCCAGGTAACAACATAGCCATGACTACTATATAATACACCTCCAGGTAACAACATAACCATGACTACTATATAATATACCTCAAGGTAACATAGCCACAACTACTATATAATATACCTCCAGGTAACATAGCCATGACTACTATATAATATACCTCCAGGTAACAACATAGCCATGACTACTATATAATATACCTCCAGGTAACAACATAGCCATGACTACTATATAATATACCTCCAGGTAACAACATAGCCATGACTACTATATAATATACCTCCAGGTAACATAGCCATGACTATTATATAATATACCTCCAGGTAACATAGCCATGACTACTATATAATATACCTCCAGGTAACAACATAGCCACGACTACTGTATAATATACCTCCAGGTAACAACATAGCCATGACTACTGTATAATATACCTCCAGGTAACAACATAGCCACGACTACTGTATATTCAAAACAACAAAGTCAAAGGGAACAAAACGTAAGCAGCAAACTGAGAACCATAATATAAAGGGTCATAACTCATGTAAACACAGTAGTGTTTGTTTTGAAGAACAGGTTTAATAATCTTAAACAATCATGTTCAGGTTAAAGCAACGTTTATATGAACTAAAGTTCAGGAAGTTTAGCAGCAGAAAGATATTTGGTAGGAGGTGGTGTTACTGCTTCTCTCTAGGTTTTATTCCATCCTTTGTCTGTGAAGATGTAGGAACTTGAATGAAAACAAACTGTTGTCCGTTGTTAGATGTCCCGCAACTAAATTCAAGATTCATTTGTGAACAGAGGATCAGTATTGATTTTGGTGGGCTGTTTATTTTAGCATACTTATACTGGGAACTAACACCGAAAACAACCTCTACCTGCATGCACTGACTACTCATCCAAACAGAGGTATTGAAAACACTTATCAACATTGGTTCTCTTAATAAACTCACCATAAATACACTTTTACATAATTTGGCTATGAATATATACACTGCTCTCTCAAAATAGACTGTCTACAAAGCTATTACAAATGGAGATTTTGGTAATATATTTCTCTCCCACATTTGTCTATACCACTTCTGAATCTCCAACAAATATAAAGTAAAACAGAAACCTCATATTAAACATAAATAAACGTTTAAAGTTTTCTCTTAGACTATATATAGCATGCCTTGTCAACTCTAAAGTAGCTAGACTTTTACTGTGTCACAAAATTTCACAGTTTGTTAAACAGATCATTTAAAACGTTTAAAATGCTGTCTCGTTTTTGTGACAAATTGAACTGTTCAATCCAGACACATTAAGAATTTGCCAAAAAAACGATTGACATAATTGACATAACAATCCAATTTCAAGAATGCATTCTGCAATCAAACTTGTTTAGCTGCCTCATGGTCTACCAATCTTCTGTCCCCCACACACAGGCATATCATCACGTACGACCAGACACAGCACAAATATAAATATCCTATCTATGGTATGTTCACAAGCATCATTCAACTATGGAATGCTGACTGTCAACATTCTCTAGCTGTGTACCTGGAGAAGAAGAAAAAATTAATTTTAATGACATTTCAGAACATGTGGAAAGACCAACCCAAGCCAAGAAAATCCCTCCCCCTTAAAAAAAAAAACACAGTCCTTTCTCTCCACATTTAAGAAAGTGTTAGTAGGTAAAAAGTACAGAAACAACTCAGTTATGAACAGTGTGTACATTAGGTATTTTGAGACATTCACAAGCTCAAGGTTAAATACTCGCTGTCCTTTGTCTGTTGTATGAATAGCTGCTACAGCATATTCAAAAACATAGATCACGCTATCGAAACATGACACAGAGGTCATATACAGTTAATGTGTTGCTGTACGAAACATATCCATAATATACAGTTAATGTGTTGCTGTACGAAACATATCCATAATATACAGTTAATGTATCCATAAATCCACATATCCATAAAGCATATTGGGTTAGGAGTGCTGATCTAGGGTCAGTCCTCCCCGCCCCCGTCCCCGTCCATGTGATCTTGTTCATTATGATCCCAAAGTTCAAACTGATCCAAGATCAGAACTCCTACTATGAGACTCTTTAAAAAAAAAAAATATGGGCCCACACTTCACGGGTGAACTGGTGAACTCATCAAAGGCATATCAGGGACAGTGTGGTCGTGCTTGGCATGAGAGCTGACTCATGTAGTCTGGGATGTGGAAGAAGAAGAAAATACAGGCAGGGCGTGCTAACTGTGGTTGACATATTTGGGTGGTTAATTATACAGTCACTATATGACAACGCAGGCAGAAGCCATGCATGCTTTACCCACGGCACACCTGGCTTCAAATACTATGTACAACTCTTTCAAATGCTTTGAGTGTTTTCTTTAGACTGCCTGGAGTGACAAATGGGTGGGGTTTCCAGTTTGGGGACTATTATTTTGGTCCATTAAATCAGGAAGCTCAATCAAACACAGATAAGGTATTTGAAATGATTTCAGACTGGTATTTCAACCCAAGTCTGTCTGACGGTGCACTAAGTTCAGTAAATAAAAGAAGTGACTGTGACTGGACAAAAATAGCTAGGACACTCGTATGTGGGTGAGATGGTTGGTTAAACATAGACTTGAAACACCGGGCTAGGATTGACAGCTGCATTAGGACAGCTGCTAGACTAGCACACATATCTCCCATACACTTCCCCCTTTAATGAGGACACCATAACAAATAGGCATTTACACAACTCTGAAAACCCAGATTAAACATCCTCACTAATAACAGATTCACTGTAGGTAGGACATCTGGAATGATCATTGGATTTTTCAGTAAATGTAAATTGATGAGTAAATATTTTAGAGCGTATGCTTTATAAATTAACTATTGCCTTTAAAAAAAAATTGCGGGAAAGCATCTGTCGCTCTAGACTAGAACTCTATACTAGGTCTTCATTATTAATTTAATTCTAATTGAGAAAAATCCCCATGGTTTGAGCTATTCACAAGACACGGGCACAGACATTAAATTATTTCAGGTATTCGACATATTCCTTTAAATAATGAATTACACGTGTAGATATAATTATATTTTCAGAAGGATTCTACTAGGACTTATTTACAACATCATATGGATTTTATTTATTTATTTAACCTCATTTATTTATTTAAGGCTTTTAATTCAGCAAATGTGCAAGGTGCAGAGGTGGTTCTTGTTAAAAGATGACCAATCAATTAACATATTAATAAATACATTTAGTAAAATACAAGATGAGAGTTGTATAAGAGTAGTATAAGACATTTAAACTCAGGACAAATTGAGTCCCATAGTCAAGACCCGTGAGACAGACAGAGAGACAGGGACAGAATGAGATGCCACAGGGGCAGAACCAGCTAGATTTATGCGGGAAGGTACTATCCAATTAAATGTAAGTATCCACACTATGTTCTCAGCTTCACGAAGACCTGTGTCCCCCAGAACAGGAGAGAAAAGGAGTCCATATTTTCCATCAGAACTATGAGCACTGTTATCTCCTGTTTTCTCAAGTTTTCCTTTTCAAGATCCTCCTGTTTTCTGAACAGTTGTCATCTAAATATCTTCTTCCTAGCGATGAATTAGAGGAATGGCGTGTGATCTGTTGTTCGTCCCAGATCGATGTGATAAGGGGGTGGGGATGGAGGGTAGTTGTCTATAAGCAGACATTACCGTCTTTGTCGGTATAACTTGTTACCGATCTGCTCAACATCGGGCCTCTCAACAAGCTAGCCACGATCAGAAGCACAGCTGTTGCCGCGGTGACAGTCAGAATAGGGTTCCGTTCTATATCCCACCCCTGAGGACGCAGAGAGAGAAGTCAGAGGTAGCATTTAGAGAGGTAAGCACACTTACTGTGAGACACACACACACATGAGCACTTAGTCCACTCATTAAATACACTCAGACACATTTTGGACATAGAAAAGAGTCAAATAATCAAACACAAATCTAGAAGTGATGTCATACTAGAGAGTACTGTATGAAATGGCCCACCTGTCTCATGTCTGTCACACAAAAATACTTGGTATGTTTTATGCGTGTGCTGTATGTCTCATGATAAATGTGACTTTGTAATTGGAAGTCTCTACCTAGCAATTATCCAATTATACAAAAGTGTATTGCCACTCCTAGGTCAATTCTCAGGACCTGATCAAACCAAAACTCTGTTGACCTTTCCTGCAGTCGAATGATCAAAGTGACCTCTAGTGGCCTCATGGGTGGAATGTCATTCATATTTTTCATAATTTTATTGTTAATAAACTTTTTTTTTTTTGGCTGAAATCTGCTGTATCTATATTGTATCTATCTATATTGTATTTCAGTCATCTGTGATGTATACTGAATAAAAATATAAATGCAACAATTTCAAAGATTTTACTGAGTTACAGTTCATAAAAGGAAAATCAGTCAATTGCAATAAATTCATTACACCCTAATCGATGGATTTCACTTGACTGGGCAGGGGCGCAGCCATAGGTGGGCCTGGGAGGGCATTGGCCCACCCACTTGGCCCACCCACCGCCAGCCAATCAGAATACGTTTTTCCTCACAAAAGGGCTTTATTACAGACAGAAATACTTCTAAGCACCCGCGACCCCCTCCCCAGACGATCTTGCAGGTGAAGAATCCAGATGTGAAGGTCCTGGGCTGGCGTTGTTACATGTACTGCAACGTTGGAGGTGGTTTATGGTAGAGAAATTAACATTAAATTCTCTGGCAACAGCTATGGCGGACATTCCTGCAGTCAGCATGCCAATCGCACCCTCAAAACTTGAGACATCTGTGGCATAGTGTTGTGTTACAAAACTGCACATTTTAGAGTGACCTTTAATTGTCCCCAGCACAAGGTGTACCTGTGTAATGATCACGCTGTTTAATCAGCTTATTAATATGCCACACCTGTCAGGTGGATGGATTATCTTTGCAAAGGAGAAATGCTCACTAACAGGGATGTAAACAAATTTGTGCACAACATTTGAGAGAAATACGTTTTTTGTTCATGTGGAACATTTATGCAAACTTTTATTTTAGCTCATGGAAAATGGGACCAACACTTTACATGTTGCGTTTATATTTTTGTTCAGTAATATATATATATATATATTGGGATGCAAACTCAAAATGGAATATATCTCAACTCTATATCTGACATGGTACAACCCATAACCATGTGTGTGAGGTGTTCACTTTTGTTTCAGAGTAGATTTCTTAAAGACTACCAAGAAACACTCTGGTTGACCCTGATTTAGCCCACTGCAGTAAAAGGTTAATCTGTAAGAATTAGGCTTTAAGAATACTTTACTTGACTACCTAATTTTACTTTACTGAACTACATACAGTAATATCTATATATTAGATGCGTAGCCAAAGTGCAGACGACCGACAGAGAAGTATCCTTCCTCCTACCTTGCTTTCTGTGACGCCAGCTCGGACAACCAGCACCAAACCACTCCCAATATTACAATTATTCCTATGAAGGGGATGGAGAGAACAGGAGACTCAGACGAATGGATATAGCTCTGAATGAAGGGAAGAAAACAAGGGACAGGTGGATGGAGATGGAGGGAGGAATGGAGAGAACGAAATAATAAATGAGTGGAGGGCAGAAACGTTGACATATGGACACCACAAAATCACACAAATAACTCAGAAATGAAACGTGATATGGCATAAAGGCTGAGGGAAGTCATGGCATGGACTTAGACGGACGGACTGAGAGAGAGAGATAGATAGATAGGATGTATCCACATACTTTAAGTCATGTAGTGTAAATTCAAAGATTTGAAGAATGTAAGTACATTGTGTGTAAGTATGTATGTGCTTATATATGTGGCTGAAATTGTCTGTGGTGGCAAAATAAACAACAATGAAAAATGGAACATAGTGACACAGAACAAGATGTTGAAAACCTCCTAACTCTATCTTCATTCATTTCCCATGTCCACGTTAAACACATACAAAGCATGTGGACGTATAGCACCAAGCACAGGGACATTATTTGTGGACTGAGACAGAGTAGGGACAGGCAGACAGTATGACACCAAGCACAGGGACATTATTTGTAGACTGAGACAGAGTAGGGACAGGCAGACAGTTTGACACCAAGCACGGGGACATTATTTGTAGACTGAGACAGAGTAGGGACAGGCAGACAGTTTGACACTAAGCAGAGGGACATTATTTGTAGACTGAGACAGAGTAGGGACAGGCAGGCTGTTTGACACTAAGCACAGGGACATTATTTGTAGACTGAGACAGAGTAGGGACAGGCAGACAGTTTGACACCAAGCACGGGGACATTATTTGTAGACTGAGACAGAGTAGGGACAGGCAGACAGTTTGACACCAAGCACGGGGACATTATTTGTAGACTGAGACAGAGTAGGGACAGGCAGACAGTTTGACACCAAGCACAGGGACATTATTTGTAGACTGAGACAGAGTAGGGACAGGCAGACAGTTTGACACCAAGCACAGGGACATTATTTGTAGACTGAGACAGAGTAGGGACAGGCAGACAGTTTGACACCAAGCACGGGGACATTATTTGTAGACTGAGACAGAGTAGGGACAGGCAGACAGTTTGACACCAAGCACGGGGACATTATTTGTAGACTGAGACAGAGTAGGGACAGGCAGACAGTTTGACACCAAGCACAGGGACATTATTTGTAGACTGAGACAGAGTAGGGACAGGCAGACAGTTTGACACCAAGCACATGGACATTATTTGTAGACTGAGACAGAGTAGGGACAGGCAGACAGTTTGACACCAAGCACGGGGACATTATTTGTAGACTGAGACAGAGTAAGGACAGGCAGACACTTTGACACCAAGCACGGGGACATTATTTGTAGACTGAGACAGAGTAAGGACAGGCAGACAGTTTGACACCAAGCACAGGAACATTATTTGTAGACTGAGACAGAGTAAGGACAGGCAGACAGTTTGACACGAAGCACAGGGACAGTTGGTGTTGCCACAGGGAGGGCATTACACAGACAAAGTGGAAGGCAGTTTGCAGGGCCAGACAGAGATCACAGCTCTCAAGCATGATCTGACAGTTAATGTCAGCTTATATCAAACATATTATAATATGCAGTCAATTAGATATATAAATACATACATTATATGAATATATATGTGAATATATATATATTTTACAGTATCTACACACATAACACATGGAATCAACAGACACAGAATGAGTGTGATGTGTTTTCTACAAAAATGTTCAAGTTTCCGCAAATGAAAACAAGAAATACAGCAAACACAAGAGCAAAAAATCTCAAGCAGAGAAATGTGGAAGTCAGAAAACAGTCAGAAACGACACCATACGCCCAAAAGCCTTGCAATAGATTTGCAATATACCATTATTAGTTCTTATCACTATGGTGACCCCTGTGACCCCTGACCTCTAACACCAGTGTGATCTCACCTGCCCCCCTCCAGCCAGCCGCTCCAACTCAGCCTTGCAGCGCAGTAGCTCCTCCTCCATCCCCGCCCTCTCCCTCTGGCTGCAGCCATATAGCACCTGTAGCTCCCTCAGCTCGGTCTTCAAACCGTCACACTGAGGGAGACAGAGTAGAGCAAACTATCTAATAATCTTCGAATAATCACCTAAATGAAAGCTAGACAGTCAGGGAGCATCAAAAATTCAAAAAACACTGGATAGAGGACAAATTTTTCCAAATTTTTAGGGTGAGGAAATATATAACCAATTTTCAGTACGACTTTCCGGACCTGGTTGATGACTGAATACGGCCCCTGAGGCAAAATTTGTTTGACACCCATGGATCAATCCATCACATTTATAACATTTTTAAAAAATGAAAATAGTAGAGGCAGGGCTGAAGTGGCGTGGGTCGAGATCTTTGGTCTGATTCTAAATTTGAGAATTTTTGGTTCCAACCGCCGTGTCTTTGTTTTGATATTTTAACCTGCGTGTCGTGATCGCGTTTGGTGTAGGGGGACAAAATACATTTATGCACGATAGCGCACAATGGCGCACGCACACAGCCGGTTTGGGTTCCGTGTTAGACGCAGAGTAGGTGAACGGATGATCTCCACATGTGTAGTCCCGAGATGATCTGGACGCCACAATTCCCCCGACCTCAACCCAAATGAGATGGATTGGGATGAATTGGACCACAGAGTGAAGGAAAGCAGCCAACAAGTGCTCAGCATGTGGGAACTCCTTAAAGACTGTTGGAAAAGCATTCCTCATGAAGCTGGTTGAGAGAATGCCAAGAATGTGCAAAGCTGTCATCAAGGCTAAGGGTGGCTACTTTGAAGAATCTCAAATATAAAATATATTTTGATTTGTTTAACACTTTTTTGGTTTCTACATGATTCCATATGTGTTATTTCATAGTTTTAATGTCTTCACTATTATTCTACAATGTAGGAAATAGTAAAAATAAAGAAAAACCCTTGAATGAGTAGGTGTGTCCAAACTACTGACTGGTACTGTATATACTAGGCGGTGTCAGAGGAAGGCCCCAAAAATTGTCAAAGATCCAGTCACCCAAGTCATAGACTGTTCTCTCTGCTACCACACGGCAAGTAGTACCGAAGCGCCAAGTCTAGGACCAAAAGGCTCATTAGCAGCCTCTACCCCCAAGCCATAACACTGCTGAACAATTAATCAAATGGCCGCCCGGTCTATTTACATTGACCCCCCCTCCCCTATGTTTGTACACTGCTGCTACTCGCTGTTTATTATCTATACATGGTCACTTTACAAATGACCTTGACTAACCTGTACCCTCGCACATTGACTCGGTACCCCCAGTATACAGCCTCATTATTGTTATGTAATTTTTTTACTTTAGTTTATTGAGTAAATATTTTCTTAACTCTATTTCTTGAAATGCGTTGTTGGTGAAGGGCTTGCAAGGAAGCATTTCACAGTAAGGTCTACTACACTTGTTATATTCGGGCGAAAATGTGACAAATACAATTTGATTTGATTTATTCACAAAGCCCTTTTTATATCCACAGATGTCACAAAGAGCCTTAACAGTCACCTGGGTTATACCTCAAAGAGCAAGCAGAAGGACAGTGGCAAATGAACACTCCCTGGAAAGAACACCTCAGAACACCTCAGAACGTTGTGAACGTAATGTAAACAGCAGGCCAGGTTAGTGCATTGTGTTGTGTTGTCCATTACTGCAGTACCTAAAAATAAGTATTAGCCACTTTTGTGACAGGGTAGTCTGTGATTGGCCAGCTGCTTCTCTGA
The DNA here is from genome assembly GCF_029448725.1 of Salvelinus fontinalis. Lineage (NCBI taxonomy): Eukaryota > Metazoa > Chordata > Actinopteri > Salmoniformes > Salmonidae > Salvelinus > Salvelinus fontinalis. The sequence goes on from NC_074673.1 coordinate 7,950,556, forward strand.
TGTTTTATTTTGCTACTGTGCTATGTGTGGTGTGTGAGTCACTCAATATAGTTCTAAATGTGGGAGTGGGAGTCACACTTTTCTGTGCCACAATGACCCACCTAAAACCTACTTGAACCACCTAATGGTTTCTTGCGCAGCACAGCAGAAATTCAGTTGGCATCAATGACATTACATTTACATTTAAGTCATTTAGCAGACGCTCTTATCCAGAGCGACTTACAAATTGGAAAGTTCATACATATTCATCCTGGTCCCCCCGTGGGGAATGAACCCACAACCCTGGCGTTGCAAGCGCCATGCTCTACCAACTGAGCCACACGGGGACCTGTACCACCACTGTATCTTCTAATCATCTTCATCTTATGTAGCGTACCTGTCTCTGTACCAGTGAGGCCTTCTCCTCAGCTTGTTTCAGCTGGTCCTTCAGTGAGACGATCTCCCCAAATCCTCCATTCCAGCCGGTGGGGGTCATGGGCTTCCCGTCGAACGAGATGTTCTTCTGAATGGACACGTCCTTCAGGCGGCAGTTGGTGCCTGTGCCCGTTGACTGGCAGTCTGCCATGGTCATGTAGCTCTCAGCCATGCCCCCCATCTCTGTGCCCACTCTGATCCCGGTGTCCTCCCCATCCTCCTTCAGGGACAGGTGGCTGTTGGAACTGGGATGGAGAGAGGAGACAAGAAAATGACAAATTTATAAAGTGAATGAAAATGAACAAGAAGAACAATAACAAGAAGAACAAAAACAAGAAGTTCAAGAAAATCAAGAAGAACCAACATTTTTTTATTTTAAAAAGAAGAACAAGATCAACAAGAAAAAATAGAATAAGAAGATCAAGAACAAGAAGATAAAGATCAAGAAGAGTAACAAGAACAGTAACAAGAAGATAAAAAGAATAAGAAAATAAGAAAAAAATATTAAGAAGAAAAACAAGAAGATCAACAGGATCAACAAGAAGAACAACAACAAGAAGAACAAGAAGAACAACAACAAGAACAAGAACAACAATAAGAAGAACAATAAGAACAATAACAAGAAGAACAACAAGAATGACAAGAATGACAAGAACAATTTAAAGAAAAACAAGAAGAACAAGAAGAAAAATGAGAAGAACAAGAAGAAGAAAAACAAGAAGAAGAAAAACAAGAAGAATAACAGGAACAAGAACAGCAAGAACAAAAAGAACAAGAAGAAGATTTTCTCACACTGTCCTCTGTAGCTGTAGTCTCTCAGTCAGACGTCTGTTGTCATTCTTCAATGTCTCACACTCCTCCCTCAACGTGACACACTCCTGCTTCAGTGTTTCTACGTCTCCTGAATACACAGGACAAGAGTCAGCACAGGACCATCATACCCCAGGGTCGTGTTCATTAGGTACGACCCAGGAGAAAATGGTCTGACACAGAGTGAAATGGGGAGGTACTAGCAACACATCCTCCACAGGTTCAGCCACAGGTAAACACTTTGTCGGTTTACATAAAGTATCAACTCTGAGTCTATACTCATGTGGCCTACCCCTCAAAACTATTCATCCTGTTGTACATGCCCATGCACCTTATAAATAGTCAAGAGACACAATGAGAGACCCAGAAAGACAAAGACCTGGTGTGTGTCTACCTAACGTCAGACTGGAATGTGACAGCTATAAACCTGTGACCCAAACCTAGGGGTGTAAAGTACTTAAGTAAAAATAATTTATAGTACTACTTAAGTAGTTTTTGGGGTATCTGTACTTTACTTTACTATTTATATTTTTGACAACTTTTACTTATACTTCACTATATTCCTTAAGAAATGTATTTACTTTTTACTTCATATATTTTTCTTAATACTCAAACGTGCTCATTACATTCTGAATGCTTAACAGGACAGGAAAAGGGCCCAACTCACACACTTCTCAAGTTAACCTCCCTGGTCATCCCTACTGCCTCTGATCTGGAGGACTCACTAAACACAAATGCTTTGTTTGTAAATGATGTCTGAGTGTTGGAGTGTTCCTCAGGCAATCAAAAATAAATACATAATAATAATGGTACCGTCTAGTTTGCTTAATATAAGGAATTTGAAATGATTTATACTTTTACTTTTGATACTTAAGTACATTTAAAACCAAATTCTTTTAGACTTTTACTCAAGTAGTATTTTACTGGGTGACTTTCACTTTTACTTGAGTCATTTTCTATGAAGGTATCTTTACTTTTACTCAAGGTTGACAATTGGGCACTTTTTCCACAACTGCCCAAACCCTACCGACTCTGCCACACCTAGGCTGTGCTTTCTAGGCATCTATACTGATAACATTATGAAACCTATGCATCAGATGCTGGTTGTGATATTGCTGGTTGCATCATAGTTAGCAGAGGCAAACTGGCCATCTGGCATTTCAGGAAAATGCCAGACGGCTGGTCCATTTTTTTGCCCAGTGGGCCTGTATAACTTGGTTTTGTACGCAAACTGATGATTATCTGGCTAATAATGGCGGACTCAAGTAAAAGAAAAATGGGCCGGTGTGGGGGCTTCAAGGAGACAAATGGGCTAGTGTGTTAGAAATGCCAGGGCCAATTTCTGGTCCCAGTCTGCCCCTGATGGTTAGCATCTCACTGTCAAACACATAAATCAAGGCTGGGGTTTAATAAAACGGGTTGAGGAAAAGGCTGCAGCATTACAAAAGTGTTTTACACCCCACCGCTTGCTCTCTCATAGTGAGCTGCAGGGGTGGTGGTGGTGGGGGAGAGGGTGTGTGTTCAGGATACCAGAAAGGTGATGTCACACTGAGTTAGTCAGGGAATGAGGCATTGGGGGAGGCACAGTGACATCAGGGACTCTCTCCCAGTACATGACATCACTGCTGTGCTCTTGTAGAGAGGGTTAGGGTGTGACTCAGGGAAGGATGGCTTTACACAAGCTGTTTGCTGATGTTGCTTTGACCTGGCTGCTGGACATGAGATCAGTGAAATGTCCTGTGATGACCTTCCCAGATTTCGTCTTGCCACGTGGTGATCTCCAGCTCCTACTTCTGTCTATCTCCTCTCCTCCCTCCTCTCTCTCCTGTCCTCCCTCTCCTCTCCCCACCTCCTCCCCTCTCTCCCACCTCTCCTCATTCCTCTCTCTCTCCTGTCCTCCCCCTCCTCTCCCCACCTCTTCCCCTCTCCCTCTCCCTCCTCTCCCCACCTCCTCCCCTCTCTCCCACCTCTCCTCATTCCTCTCTCTCTCCTGTCCTCCCCCTCCTCTCCCCACCTCCTCCCCTCCTCTCCTCTCCCCACCTCCTCCCCACCTCCTCCCCTCTCTCCCACCTCTCCTCCTCCACTCTCTCTCAGCTCCTCTCCTGTCCTCCTCCCCTCTCACCTCCTCTCCTTCTTCCCTTTCTCTCACTTCCTCTCATCCTCTCCTCTCTCTCTCCTGTCCTTTCCTCCCCCTCCTCTCCCCACCACTTCCCCTAAAGCTCTCTCACCTCCTCTCCTCTCCTCCTCTCTCCTCTGACTCTTCATGCTGATCTCGGCACGGAGCGTGGTGATCTCCAGCTCGTACTCCTGTGTCTCCTCGTTGAGCCTCCCCAGCTCGGCCTGATGGCGACAAAGCTCCTCCTGTAGGGAGGCGATGTCGTTCTCCCTCTCAGCCGCCGACTCCTCCGCCGCCTGCTGCAGCAGTAGCACCTGTAATGAATTAATGAAAACATCAATCTCAGCAGCAGCACCTTCAACACAAGCAAGGAACAGTCACGAACTCACCATCCCTAGAACTCGCAGAGAACACATACATACTTCTGGAACTAGTAACGTAAAGCATCCTAAAGTAAAATGGAATAGCTTAAAGTAAAGTGGAATAGCTCTTAAAGTAAAGTGGAATAGCTTAAAGTAAAGTGGAATAGCTTAAAGTAAAGTGGAATAGTTCTTAAAGTAAAGTGGAATAGCTTAAAGGAAAGTGGAATAGTTCTTAAAGTAAAATGGAATAGCTCTTAAAGTAAAGTGGAATAGCTTAAAGTAAAGTGGAATAGCTTAAAGTAAAGTGGAATAGCTTAAAGTAAAGTGGAATAGCTTAAAGTAAAGTGGAATAGCTCTTAAAGTAAAGTCACCTTAATGTGAAATATTACAAGGAAAGTAAAGTAAAGCAGCACCTCCTCCTGGGCCAGGCGTAGCTCCTCCTGGGCCTCAGTCAGTTCGCTCTTCTTCTCCTCCTCCAGAGAGTCAATCTCCTCCTGTACCGAACGCAACTGGGCTACAGGGAAGGACACGCACAAACAAACAGGAACAGGGTCAATCTCCTCCTGTACCGAACGCAACTGGGCTACAGGGGAGGACACGCACAAACAAACAGGAACAGGGTCAATCTCCTCCTGTACCGAACGCACCTGGGCTACAGGGGAGGACACGCACAAACAAACAGGAACAGGGGTTTAGGTGGCTGTCGATACGACAGTGTTTCTCAAAACTCTTCTTCAGGTACCTCGGCTGTTCCACTTGATCTATTTCCGATCTAGCACACCTGATTCAACTTATCAACAAATCATCAAACCCACACCTGATTCAACTATTCAACTAATCATCAAACAGACACCTGATTCAACTATTCAACTAATCCTCAAATCCAAAACCTGATTCAACTATTCATCAAACCCACACCTGATTCAACTAATCATCAAACCCACACCTGATTCAACTAATCATCAAACCCACACCTGATTCAACTAATCATCAAACCCACACCTGATTCAACTAATCATCAAACCTGATTCAACGAATCATCAAACCCACACCTGATTCAACTAATCATCAAACCCACACCTGATTCAACTAATCATCAAACCCACACCTGATTCAACTAATCATCAAACCCACACCTGATTCAACTAATCATCAAACCCACACCTGATTCAACTATTCATCAAACCTGATTCAACGAATCATCAAACCCACACCTGATTCAACTATTCATCAAACCCACACCTGATTCAACTAATCATCAAACCCACACCTGATTCAACTAATCATCAAACCCACACCTGATTCAACTAATCATCAAACCCACACCTGATTCAACTATTCATCAAACCTGATTCAACGAATCATCAAACCCACACCTGATTCAACTATTCATCAAACCTGATTCAACTATTCATCAAACCTGATTCAACGAATCATCAAACCCACACCTGATTCAACTAATCATCAAACCCACACCTGACATGCAGTCTTTGTGTTAAAGTTAGCATGACATGCAGTCTCTGTGTTAAAGTTAGCCTGACATGCAGTCTCTGTGTTAAAGTTAGCATGACATGCAGTCTCTGTGTTAACGTTAGCATGACATGCAGTCTCTGTGTTAACGTTAGCATGACATGCAGTCTCTGTGTTAACGTTAGCATGACATGCAGTCTCTGTGTTAACGTTAGCATGACATGCAGTCTCTGTGTTAACGTTAGCATGACATGCAGTTTCTGTGTTAAAGTTAGCATGACATGCAGTCTCTGTATTAACGTTAGCATGACATGCAGTCTCTGTGTTAAAGTTAGCATGACATGCAGTCTCTGTGTTAAAGTTAGCATGACATGCAGTCTCTGTGTTAAAGTTAGCATGATATGCAGTCTCTGTGTTAAAGTTAGCATGATATGCAGTCTCTGTGTTAAAGTTAGCATGATATGCAGTCTCTGTGTTAAAGTTAGCATGATATGCAGTCTCTGTGTTTACATTAGCATGACATGCAGTCTCTGTGTTAAAATTAGCATGACATGCAGTCTCTGTGTTTACGTTAGCATGACATGCAGTCTCTGTGTTAAAATTAGCATGACATGCAGTCTCTGTGTTTATGTTAGCATGACATGCAGTCTCTGTGTTAAAATTAGCATGACATGCACTCTCTGTGTTAAAGTTAGCATGACATGTATTCGTGTCGTCGATCACGATGGTACATATTACAGTACATGACGCTTCAGTATTTCAGTATTATGGAAATAACCCTGGTGTAGAAATTATAATTATTTAGCTAATAATTGTGGGACCTAGAAAAAAAATGGGCCAGTGCGGGGGCCTCGAGGACAATAATGGGCCGGTGTGTTAAAAAAGCCTGGGACGAATTTTGGTCCAAGTCCATCCCCGGTAGAAATTTACATTAATGAAATGCACATTTAGTCAGAGGGCCTACATGGCTGCAGACAGTACCTTGCAGGTTGTGGACCTGTCGTGCGAAGGCTTCTGCCTGATGAGCACTGGTCAAACGCTCATCCTCCAATAGACCTGTGTGGGGCAGAGAGAGAGAGAGAGAGAGAGAGAGAGAGAGAGAGAGAGAGAGAGAGCGAGAGAAAGAGAGAGAGAGAGAGAGAGAGAGAGAGAGAGGGAGAGAGAGAGAGAGAGCAAGCAAGCGAGAGAGAGAGAGAGAAATGAGAGAGCAAGAGAGAGCGAAAGAGAGCAAGAGAGTGAGAAAGAGAGCAAGAGAGAGAGAGAGAAATGA
>NC_074673.1:7961997-8001997 GCF_029448725.1 Salvelinus fontinalis
CAGGTCTTAGTGTGTTCACTATGTCCTCAGTACTAAGGTCTTAGTGTGTTCACTATGTCATCAGTACTAAGGTCTTAGTGTGTTCACTATGTCCTCGGTACTAAGGTCTTAGTGTGTTCACTATGTCCTCTGTACTAAGGTCTTAGTGTGTTCACTATGTCCTCAGTACTAAGGTCTTAGTGTGTTCACTATGTCCTCAGTACTAAGGTCTTAGTGTGTTCACTATGTCCTCAGTACTAAGGTCTTAGTGTGTTCACTATGTCCTCAGTACTCAGGTCTTAGTGTGTTCACTATGTCCTCAGTACTAAGGTCTTAGTGTGTTCATTATGTCCTCAGTCAGTCTTAGTCAGTTTGACTAGCTCATCATTTCCAGAATGATGATGCAGTTCTCTATTCAGGGACTATGAGGAACTGATCCTGTCTGAGATAAACATTTACAAAGAACCAAGGACAGCCCTGGAGACTAGTCTGTCACTGGAGATCTCAGGGGAGATAAAGGGAACGTAGCATGGCACTGCTAATGCACCACAGATAACTAGCTAGCGGTTTCACGTGGACTTCTCGCTTACCCTGCAGCTCGTGGAAAGCCTCCTGGTGGTTGTTGGATATCTCCCTGGCCCCTTCTAACTCCAGGAGGAGCTGCAGCACCTGACTCCTCAACTCCTCCAGCTCCTGCTCCTCAGACAGAGGCTCCAGCTGCTCCCTCCTACCCTTCTCCTCCTCCTAGTGATATATACATTGTTATAAACTCGGGGGTTCGAGCCCTGAATGCTGATTGGTTGAAAGCCATGGTATATCAGACCGTATACTACGGGTATGACAAAACATTTATATTTACTGCTTTAATTACGTTGGTAACCAGTTTATAATAGCAATAAGGCACCTCTGGTGTATGTGATATACGGCCAATATATTACGGCTAAGGGCTGTTCGTTTCGCACGACGCAACGCGGAGTGCCTGGATACAGCTCTTAGCCGTGGTACCCTCTCGGGCCTTATTGGTTAATTAGATAGGTAAGAAGTAAGTAAGCCTTGTCTGAGCTAGAAAGGCCCATAGTTAGACAGGTACTTTGTTAATCCCTGAGGAGAAATGTCCTTTTAAAAAAGCAGCAGATTAAAAACAAGGGTAAAAGATATACATGAAATACATGAAATATACATTAAGATATAGATTAAAACAAGAGTAAAAATATATACAGTACAAGGCAAAAAACTGGACACAAAGTCAAGAGCCATAAAGTGTTATAAACATGCCAGATGATTATAAACCACCAAAATATAACATCAATGAATACCATCCTAAGACAGCATCAATAAATAAAATCGCTCCTCTACCTCCTCCTCCTTCATTTCCACCTCTACGTCCTCCTCCACCTCCTCTACCTCCACCTCCTCCTCCTTATTCTCCTTCTTCTCTACCTCCTCCTCCTCTACCTCCTCCTCCTCTACCTCCTCCTCCACCTCTACCTCCTCCTCCTCCTCCTCCTCTACCTCCTCTACCTCCTCCTCTACCTCATCCTTCTTCTCCTCCTCCTCTACCTCCTCACCTTCCTCCTCCTCTACCTCCTCCTCCGCATCTACGCCCTCCTCCTCCTCCTCCTTCTCTACCTCCTCCTCCTCCTTCTCCACCTCCTCCATCTCTACCTCCTCCTCCACCTCCTCCCCCTCCTCCTCTACCTCCTCCTCCTCCTTCTTCTCCTCCTTCACCTCCTCCCCCTCCTCCTCTACCTCCTTCTCCTTCTCCTTCTCCTTCTCCTCCTCCTCCTCCTCCTCCTCCTCCTCCTCCTCCTCCTCCTCCTCCTCCTCCTCCTCCTCCTCCTCCTCCTCCTCCTCCTCTGCCTCAACCTCCTCCTCCTCCTCTACTCCTCCTCTACCTCCTCCTCCTCCTCTACTCCTCTGCTACCTCCTCCTCCTCCTGATATCTGTCCATCATGTCCTTTTCGTTATTCTCCTCCAGCAGTCCTCTCTCCTTGGCGGTGATCTCGTTGTCCATATTGGGTCTCAGACTGGGGCTGCTATGTGGTTTCAGATCTTCACAGGGCTCATCTGAGAAGGAAAGAATACAGAATTATAGATGGTTCAAAACATATAGTCTACCATGGAAACACAACACCTCTTCAGACCACTCAGCTATAAATTCTCAAGTGCTTTTTATTTTAAGAGCCAGTTTCCCAGACACAGATTGGACTAAAAAGCACTTTGTATGAAGAATCTCCATTGTTTTTTAGTCAGGGAGTATCTACAGGCTTTATCTAATCTTGCTCCTGGAAACCAGCCCCAAGGCTATTATCTTATGTTTACTTTCATAAAAACTGCTTCAGAGATGTCTCTGGGCATGTGCAGCATACAAGAGCGCCATCTAGTGAAACTACTTATACAGTGCAACAGAAATCCATGGCTCAACGTCTGTTTTCACAGAGCATGTAGTTTGTTCATACTGACACAAATGGTATAATGCAGGAGGACAAATAACACAGTTTTTAATCAGTAATACATAATTTTAAAGTTTTTTCATCATTTGTAAATAACTATTTTACTAATCTTTACAAATGTGGGAGTTATGATTAATACCTGGTGAGCAAACTTTGCAAATTCCATAAAACGTTTATTACTGAACGTTATTGGAATGTGTTTTTTGTTAAGAATCTGGATGTAACATTGGTCAGGAAGAAATGTCATTATACAAGATAGAGCTCCAATGTAGTGCACTTAAAGCTCCAATGTAGTGCTCTTAGAGCTCCAATGTAGTGCACTTAGAGCTCCAATGTAGTGCACGTAGAGCTCCAATGTAGTGGACTTAGAGCTCCAATGTAGTGCTCTTAGAGCTCCAATGTAGTGCACTTAAAGCTCCAATGTAGTGCACTTAGAGCTCCAATGTAGTGCTCTTAGAGCTCCAATGTAGTGCACTTAGAGCTCCAATGTAGTGCACTTAAAGCTCCAATGTAGTGCTCTTAGAGCTCCAATGTAGTGCACTTAGAGCTCCAATGTAGTGCACGTAGAGCTCCAATGTAGTGGACTTAGAGCTCCAATGTAGTGCACTTAAAGCTCCAATGTAGTGCACTTAAAGCTCCAATGTAGTGCTCTTTGAGCTCCAATGTAGTGCTCTTAGAGCTCCAATGTAGTGCTCTTTGAGCTCCAATGTAGTGCACTGACATTTATTAAACAAGACAACAAGTCAAACTCTCAAACCTGCTTACAACTTTCTGAATACAAAGAACCAGCGGGATTTATAAATTCAGTCACATGGAATTAATTCACAAAGACACCCATCCATGTCAGCGTTGGAAACATTGTAGCCTAGCTAGCGAACATAGCTGAGAATTTCTCCCTCTCTCCAGAAGGTGGGGTTGAGTGAGCTACGGTCATGATTGTTTTGCTGCTCCTGAGACCCAAACATTGATCTTTTAATAAAAGCTCAGGTGATACAAGATAGCAAAACAGTGACATTCCCCCTTTTCTCTATGTAGTGGACCTTCTTTTCTTCCTGCTAAAAGAAAAACATGCATTGAGCTAGTGATATGCTACAGTCAAGACAGCGGAGGGAGGGAGGGAGGGAGGGAGGGAGGGAGGGAGGGAGGGAGGGAGGGAGGGAGGGAGGGAGGGTCAGCGTGTCTAAGAAGTGACAGTGAGTCACTGCTCAGCGATGTGCCTCAGTATCAAAACACCACACTGAAATAACACCCCGTTCACACACTGAAATAACTCCCCTCTGAAACTACTGTTCTGACTAGAGACACTGAAATGTGATAAAACACCACCAACTCACAACAGCTGTTCTTACCGTCAACATTGTTTCAGTGAGCTACTGAACTAAGACCAACTTGAGGCAAACCCAAACGCTTAGAAATGAACGCTACCATGTCAACGCATGGGGATTGTCCTTCGGGCAGCCTAGGATAGCCTATCAGGAAATAGGAATATTTATCATTACTACAGATTGACATTATCCCACACACACACACACACACACACACACACACACACACACACACACACACACACACACACACACACACACACACACACACACACACACACACACACACACACACAAACACACACACGCACGCACGCACGCACGCACGCACGCACGCACACACACACACACACACACACACACATACACACACAGTATTAAATCACTCCAATATTGAGAGAGAGAGAGAGAAAGAAAGAGAGAGAGTGGGAGAGAGAGAGGGAAAGAGAGAGAGACAGAGAGACAGAGAGAGAGCGAGAGAGAGAGACAGAGAGAGAGAGAGAGAGAGAGAGAGAGAGAGAGAGAGAGAGAGAGAGAGAGAGAGAGAGACAGAGAGACAGAGAGACAGAGAGACAGAGAGACAGAGAGACAGAGAGACAGAGAGAGAGAGAGGAGAACATTAACTAACAGATCTAGTTAATTGGTAGTGACGTTTACATGTTCTACAGTAGCCCAGAGGGCCCAATCTCACAGCTCAGGGGAAACATGTACCCCTCATGACATGTTCCCTATACCATCACAGTAAGTATAGAGCTATACTACATCCATATTCATGTGACTTCACCGGAAGGCTGAACAAAACAAATGCTACTCGTAATATTGTTCATGCATCTAAAAAGTCAGCTTTTTAGCTTGTTAGCTTATTAAGGCCTGCAAGGGTTTTGGTGCATGTGCGTTGGGTGAGAGTGTCTCATTAAAGTTTGATGCTGTTGTAATGAGTAAAAGAGGAAGGAGAGAGAGCGCATCAGTCATATCCTGTCCCACTGGTATCTAGCTAGCTAAAATACACTTGCTAAGTATTTATATATGAAACTAGGGCCAGGGATTCTATCCGATCACGTACAGTTAACGTCGGAAGTTTACATACACCTTAGACAAATACATTTAAACTCAGTTTTTCACAATTCCTGACATTTAATCCTAGTAAAAATTCCCTGTCTTAGGATCACCACTTTATTTTAAGAATGTGAAATGTCAGAATAATAGTTGAGAGAATGATTTATTTCAGCTTTTATTTATTTTATTTTGGCCCATTCCTCCTGACAGGGCTGGTGTAACTGAGTCAGGTTTGTAGGCCTCCTTGCTCGCACACGCTTTTTCAGTTCTGCCCACAAATTTTCCATAAGATTGAGGTCAGGGCTTTGTGATGGCCACTCCAATACCTCAACTGTGTTGTCCTTAAGCCACTTTGACACAACTTTGGAAGTATGCTTGGGGTCATTGTCCATTTGGAAGACCCATTTGTGACCAAGCTTTAACTTCCTGACTGATGCCTTGGGATGTTGCTTCAATATATCCACTTAATTTTCCTTCCTCATGATACAGTCAGGACTGATATTTTGTGAAGTGCACCAGTCACCCCTGCAGCAAAGCACCCCCACAACATGATGCTGCCACCCCCATGCTTCACGGTTGGGATGGTGTTCTTCGGCTTGCAAGCATCCCCCTTTTTCCTCCCAACATAACAATGGTCATTATGGCCAAACAGTTTCTATTTTTGTTTCATCAGACCAGAGGACATTTCTCTAAAAAGTACAAACTTTGTCCCCAGGCTACCCCTACCCCGGTCAACAGCACTGCACCCCCCACAGCTACTCGCCCAAGCCTTCCCCATTTCTCCTTCTCCCAAATCCAGTCAGCTGATGTTCTGAAAGAGCTGCAAAATCTGGACCCCTACAAATCAGCCGGGCTAGATAATCTGGAGCCTTTCTTTCTAAAATTATCTGTTGAAATTGTTGCCACCCCTATAACTAGCCTGTTCAACCTCTCTTTCGTGTCGTCTGAGATTCCCAAAGATTGGAAAGCAGCTGCGGTCATCCCCCTCTTCAAAGGGGGGGACACTCTTGACCCAAACTGCTACAAACCTATATCTATCCTACCCTGCCTTTCTAAGGTCTTCGAAAGCCAAGTCAACAAACAGATTACCGACCATTTTGAATCCCACCATACGTTCTCCGCTATGCAATCTTGTTTCAGAGCTGGTCATGGGTGCACCTCAGCCACGTTCAAGGTCCTAAACGATATCATAACCAGGACCTGCCGTCCCTCAGCCAGGACCTGCCGTCCCTCAGCCAGGACCTGCTGTCCCTCAGCCAGGATCTGCCGTCCCTCAGCCAGGATCCGCCGTCCCTCAGCCAGGACCCGTCGTCCCTCAGCCAGGATCCGCCGTCCCTCAGCCAGGATCCGCTGTCCCTCAGCCAGGATCCGCCGTCCCTCAGCCAGGATCCGCCGTCCCTCAGCCCGGAGCTGCCCCTTATCCCGGTGCTGCCCCTTATCCCGATGCTGCCCCTTAATTTAGGTGGGTTTAGTTGGAGGGTGGTCATTGGGAGGGGGATACGGAAGCGGGGAGTGACTATGGTGGTGTGGGGACAGCGTCCAGAGCCGGAGCCGCCACCGTGGACAGATGCCCACCCAAACCCTCCCCTTGAGGTTGAGTTTTGGGGGGGGGGGGGGGTAATGTCACGTTCCTGACCTTGTTTTCCTTTTGTATAGTTGTGTTTAGTGGGTCAGGACGTGAGCTGGGTGGGCAGTCTGTGCTGTTTGTTCTATGTTAAGTGTCAGGTTTAATTGACCTTGTATGGCTCTCAATCAGAGGCAGGTGTTTTACGTTTTCCTCTGATTGAGAACCATATATAGGGAGGTTGTTTCACATTGTTTGTTGTGGGTGGTTGTCTCCTGTGTCCGTATAATTTACCACACGGGACTGTATCGTTTGTTTGTAGTCGTGTACCTGTTCGTGCGTTCTTCGTTATATGTAAGTTCACATGTTTTAGGTCAGTCTACGTTCGTTTGTTGTTTTGTAATTTTCCAAGTGTTTTTCGTGTTCGTCTTTGACTTCAGTTAATAAATCATTATGTCAAATTACCACGCTGCATATTGGTCCTCTGATCCTTCTCGCCTCTCCTCGTCTGAGGAGGAGGACGAAGTAGACAATCGTGACAGCTCTTAAATACAAGTAAAACTAAATGCATGCTATTCAACCGATCTCTGCCTGCACTTGCCCGCCCGTCCATCACTACTCTGGACGGTTCTGACTTAGAATATGTGGACAACTACAAATACAAAGGTGTCTGGTTAGACTGTAAACTCTCCTTCTAGACTCACATCAAACATCTCCAATCCAAAGTTAAATCCATATACTACCCACCACTGCTACCTGTACGCTCTCGTTGGCTGGCTCTCGCTTCATACTCGTCGCCAAACCCACTGGCTCCAGGTCATCTACAAAACCCTGCTAGGTAAAGTCCCCCCTTATCTCAGCTCGCTGGTCACCATAGCAGCACCCACCTGTAGCACGCGCTCCAGCAGGTATATCTTTTTGGTCACCCCCAAAACCAACTCTTCCTTTGGCCGCCTCTCCTTCCAGTTCTCTGCTGCCATGACTGGAACGAACTACAAAAATCTCTGAAACTGGAAACACTTATCTCCCCCACTAGCTTTAAGCACCAGCTGTCAGAGCAGCTCATAGATTACTGCACCTGTACATAGCCCATCTATAATTTAGCCCAAACAACTACCTCTTTCCCTACTGTTTTTATTTCTTTATTTATTTTGCTCCTTTGCACCCCATTATTTCTATCTCTACTTTGCACATTCTTCCACTGCAAATCTACCATTCCAGTGTTTTACTTGCTATATTGTATTTACTTCGCCACCCTGGCCTTTTTTTTGCCTTCACCTCGCCTAATCTTAACTCACTTGCTCACATTGTATATAGACTTATTCTTCTACTGTATTATTGACTGTATGTCTGTTTTACTCCATGTGTTGTTGTATGTGTCGAACTGCTTTGCTTTATCTTGGCAAGGTCGCAGTTGTAAATGAGAACGCGTTCACAACTTGCCTACCTGTTTAAATAAAGGTGAAATAAAAAAAGAAATTTTTAATGAAAAAAAATGTTTCTCCAAAAAGCACGATCTTTGTCCCCATGTGCAGTTGCAAACCATAGTCTGGCTTTTTTATTGCGGTTTTGGAGCAGTGGCTTCTTCCTTGCTGAGCGGCCTTTCAGGTTATGTCGATATAGGACTCGTTTTACTGTAGATATAGATACTTTTGTACCAGTTTCCTCCAGTATCTTCACAAGGTCCTTTGCTGTTGTTCTGGGATTGATTTGCACTTTTCGCACCAAAGTACGTTCGTCTCTAGGAGACAGAACTCCTTCCTGAGCGGTATGACGGCTGCGTGGTCCCATGATGTTTATACTTGCGTACTATTGTTTGTACAGATGAACGTGGTACCTTCAGGCGTTTGGAAATTGCTCCCAAGGATGAACCAGACTTGTGGAGGTCTACAATTTTTTTCTGAGGTCTTGGCTGATTTCTTTTGATTTTCCCATGATGTCAAGCAGAGGCACTGAGTTTGAAGGTAGGCTTTGAAATACATCCACAGGTACACCTCCAATTGACTCAAATTATGTCAATTAGCCTGTCAGAATCTTATAAAGCCATGACATCATTTTCTGGAATTTTCCAAGCTGTTTAAAGGCACAGTCAACTTAGTGTATGTAAACGTCGGACCCACTGGAATTGTGATACAGTGAATTATAAGTGAAATAATCTGCCTGTAAACAATTGTTGGAAAAATGACTTGTGTCGTGCACAAAGTAGATGTCCTAACCGACTTGCCAAAACTATAGTTTGTTGACAAGAAATTGTGTGGAGTGGTTGAAAAACTAGTTTTAATGACTCCAACATAAGTGTATGTAAACTTCCGACTTCAACTGTATTTCGACAATGCGCTTCTTATTAAAGGTAATTTCAGATGGAGCCCACATATGCAGTGTTTATCGTGAATGGGGTTTCCGCAAACACGGGAACTTTACCTTTATTTAAATCTTGCATTGCGTACAAAGTGTGATGGGTTTGAATCCCGGATTATCTCTTACATCACATTAACGTCACAGCTAACTTCATTCAAACTGATCGTACGGTAAACCACACTACGTATTTAGTCTTCTGTTCACCATCTCTCATTTAGTTCCCATTGGGAATATACCACATTCAACTCCTACTATATCCTATCAGTAATCACGAACAGGCCGTTCCCCCCAGCAGTCTTCCTAACACAAAAATAAAGATGCGCGCAAACACACACACACACACACACACACACACACACACACACACACACACACACACACACACGAACACACACACACACACACACACACACACACACACACACACACACACACACAGACAGCATTCCCCCTCGACAGTCATCCGTACATGTAACCAATTACGTCACATCTCTCTTAAAAGCATACAGCACCTAAGGCATCAGCCAAACACTACAGTAGTTCACTCAGTCTAAGTAACAACACCTGAGACCACTCATAGCCATGCTAGATAAATTCATTTTAGCAACACAGTGTGGTGCATTTAGTCACACTAGGGGACACACACACACACACACACAAACACACACACGTCTGCATGCACACAGGAAATAGTACCGGTACTGAGACAATGTGCAGGGGTTACGAGGAAGTTGAGGTAAAATGTACATGTAGGTAGGGGTAAAAGTGACAAGGCAATCAGGATATATAATAAACAGAGTAGCAGCAGTGTATGTGAAGAGTGTGTGTGTGTGTGTGTGTGTGTGTGTGTGTGTGTGTGTGTGTGTGTGTGTGTGTGTGTGTGTGTGTGTGTGTGTGTGTGTGTGTGTGTGTGTGTGTGTGTGTGTGTGTGTGTGTGTGTGTGTGTACAGCTATATGTTTATAATGTGTTTCTGTGTATGTGCAGTATGTCATGGATACATCTTTGTGGCATCTATGCGTAGGATGATATTAATTATTCACACCGCCCCTGATCTGAAGCCTACTCTCTCCTCTTTCTCTCCACGCACACACACACACACACACACACACACACACACACACACACACACACACACACACACACACACACACACACACACACACACACACACACACACACACACACACACACACACACACACACACACACACACACACACACACACACACACAGTGACTGCTTTGAAGCTTTCTCTCTATCTCTCCCTCTCTCTCTCTCTCTCCCTCTCTCTCTCTGTGTCTCTCTCTCTCTGCTGTCTCTCTCTGATCTCTCTCTCTCTCTGGCTTTCTCTCTTTTCTTCTCTGCCAGCCTAACACTACAGGAGCAGGCTGCCACAGCAGTAGCACACAGTATAGAGAGAGATGGAGAGGAGAGAGTGAGAGAGAGAGAGATGGAGAAGAGAGAGTGAGAGAGAGAGAAAGAGAGAGAGAGAAAGAGAGAGAGAGAAAGCGAGAGATAGAGAGAGAGAGGGAGAGAGAGAGATTGAGGGAGAGAGAATGAGAGAGAGAGTGACAGCCCTCTCTTTCCTTTCTCTCTCCACTCTCCTCTCTCTCTCTCCTCGTTTTGCATCAAAACCACAGAGGAGAAAGGTGAAGTGATGCTCCAATGTCATCTCCATGGCGACTCCCCCCTGCCACCTCCACCACCATTAAGCCTAGTCTAGAGTGGATGGAATTATGCAATATTCAAATGCTGTTCATATGCTTTTTCCTGGATAAAAATGTTCCATCCTCATCTCGTCTCCCCTGAGTGGTGCCCAGGTGTGCTCGAGTCTTTGCCCCTGGTGAACAAACTGCGTCAACTGCAACAAGTTTCATCAGACCCATATTGTTCATTAGGTCAACATCATAGGAGAGGCAGATCACTTCAAACATAGAGGCTTCTCAGTTGAAACGGGGAGAGATGCTTCTCAGTTGAAACGGGTCGCCCCCAGGTGGTGAAGGTAGGAAACAACATCTCCTCTTCGCTGATCATCAACACCGGGGCTCCACAAGGGTGCGTGCTCAGCCCCCTCCTGTACTCCCTGTTCGCCCATGACTGTGTGGCCAAGCACACTTCCAACTCAATCGGTGGACCGCAGTGGAGAAGGTGGAAAGTTTCAAGATCCTCGACGTACACATCACTGACAAGCTGAAATGGTCCACCCACACAGACAGTGTGAATCAGAAGGCGCAACAGTGCCTCTTCAACCTCAGGAGGCTGAATAAATTGGGCTTAACACCTAAAACCCTCACAAACCTTTACAGATGCACAATATTGAGAGCATCCTTTCAGGCTGTATCACCGCCTGGTACGGCAACTGCACCACCCACAACCGCAAAGTTCTCCAGAGGGTGGTGTGGTCTGCCCAACACATTACCGGGGGTAAACTTCCCGCCCTCCTAGGCACCTACAGCACCCGATGTCACAGGAAGGCCAAAAAGATCATCAAGGACAACAACCACCCGAACCACTGACTGTTCACCCCGCTATCATCCAGATGGCGAGGTCAGTACAGGTGCATCAAAGCTGGGATAGAGAGACTGAAAAACAACTTCTATCTCAAGGCCATCAGACTGCTAACCAGCCATCACTAGCACATCCTAATAACATAGATTAGGAATCACTGGCCACTTTAAGGAAATGGAACACGAGCCTCTTTAATAATGTCTCCGTATCTTGCATTACTCATCTCATATGTATAAACTGTACTCTATACTATTCTACGGTATCTTAGTCACTTTAATTGAGTGTAAATATTGCATCACTCATCTCATGTGTACTGTATGTACTGTATTCTATACTATTCTACGCTATCTTAGTCACTTTAAATGAGTGTAAATATTGCATCACTCATCTCATATGTACTGTATACACTGTATTCTATACTATGCCACTGTGTGTTAGTCCAATGTGTCACGACCCCTCCTCTGCAGTGCAGGGGGTGGTTCCTCCTGCAGGCAGAGGAGGGTCGTTAGTGATTGGAGCCACCTGGGCTCAGGGTATTTAAACTGCTGCTTCACTAATCTCTCTCTCTCTCTCTCTGCTCCTCCAGGTATGATCCTGTTTGGTTTGTTCCTTTATAGTTTTCACTCAGTCATATTCACACACACAGATTCACTCATCCCTGCACTTTACATACACCTTACATTATGATACATCCACACCTCATTACTTTTTCTTAGTTTAAAGTTAATAGTTTGGTTCATAATAAAGAACATTTTTAATTGGCCTATACCTGTTGTTCGTGTCCCCACATTTTTGTCACAGGCTATGAGCCGGCCTGTGACAAATGTCACACTGAGATATATGTATATATATTCTTAATCCATTCATTACTTATATTTAGGTGTATTTTGGAGTATATGTTGTGAAACTGTTAGATATTACTTGTTAGATATTACTGCACTGTCGGAGCTAGAAGCACAAGCATTTCACTACACTCGCAATAACATCTGCTAAACACGTGTATGTGACCAAATTGATTTGATTTGAAAGAGAGCGAGAGAGAGAGAGAGAGAGAGAGAGAGAGAGAGAGAGAGAGAGAGAGAGAGAGAGAGAGAGAGAGAGAGAGAGAGAGAGAGAGAGAGAGACCCGAGAGAACGATAACTAATGTTACAGAGTCTTATGAGGTAATGTCATTGCCACTGCATTTATTATTCAAGTCACTCAAACCCCAGAGGAAAGAAAGATAGAGGGAAACAAAAGCCAAGCAGAGTGAGAGTTGGACAGATTTAATGAGTCGCTGTGTGATTTAAATGGAGAATCCGTGTCTGCTCTTTTACAGGGAAACTGGGAAAGTAGGTCAGAGAATAGAAATATTGCAGAATGGGCCTCATTATTTGAGGATGAATAAAAGTGTGTGTAGGGGTGTGTGTGTGTGTGTGTGTGCGTGCGTGCGTGCGTGTGTGTGTGTTGCTTGCGTGTATACGCAGCAACATCTCACGGTTTTACCAATTTCACTTCTGATTCTGCCTTTTATTCACGTTTTTCCAAACGTCAAATTTCAAAGTGTTTTTGATACCCTGGGTTGCTCCTCCTGCCCCGCATCCTTACGAATGATTAAAGGTTAAGGGTCAACTGTTAAGGTTTGGGAAAGGGTAAAAAACAAGAACGGATCCAGAGTCATGGGATTACACCCCCATACACATCAACCATCCACCACCCCCATACACATCAACCATCCACCACCCCCATACACATCAACCATCCACCACCCCCATACACATCAACCATCCACCACCCCCATACACATCAACCATCCACCACCCCCACCCCCATACACATCAACCATCCACCCCCCCATACACATCAACCATCCACCCCCCCCATACACATCAACCATCCACCACCCCCATACACATCAACAATCCACCACCCCCCATACACATCAACCATCCACCACCCCCCCATACACATCAACCATCCACCACCCCCATACACATCAACCATCCACCACCCCCATACACATCAACCATCCACCACCCCCATACACATCAACCATCCACCACCCCCATACACATCAACCATCCACCACCCCCATACACATCAACCATCCACCACCCCCATACACATCAAACATCCACCCCCCCATACACATCAACCATCCATCCCCCCCCATACACATCAACCATCCACCCCCCCCATACACATCAACCATCCACCACCCCCACCCCCATACACATCAACCATCCACCCCCCCATACACATCAACCATCCACCCCCCCCATACACATCAACCATCCACCCCCCCATACACATCAACCATCCACCACCCCCATACACATCAACCATCCACCACCCCATACACATCAACCATCCACCACCCCCATACACATCAACCATCCACCACCCCCATACACATCAACCATCAACCACCCCCATACACATCAACCATCCACCACCCCCATACACATCAACCATCCACCACCCCCATACACATCAACCATCCACCACCCCCCATACACATCAACCATCAACCACCCCCATACACATCAACCATCCACCACCCCCCATACACATCAAACATCCACCCCCCCATACACATCAACCATCCACCACCCCCATACACATCAACCATCCACCACCCCCATACACATCAACCATCCACCACCCCCATACACATCAACAATCCACCACCCCCCATACACATCAACCATCCACCACCCCCCATACACATCAACCATCCAACCCCCCATACACATCAACCATCCACCACCCCATACACATCAACCATCCACCACCCCCATACACATCAACCATCCACCACCCCCCATACACATCAACCATCCACCACCCCCATACACATCAACCATCCACCACCCCCATACACATCAACCATCCACCACCCCCATACACATCAACCATCCACCACCCCATACACATCAACCATCCACCACCCCATACACATCAACCATCCACCCCCCCCCATACACATCAACCATCCACCACCCCCATACACATCAACCATCCACCCCCCCCATACACATCAACCATCCACCACCCCCATACACATCAACCATCCACCACCCCCATACACATCAACCATCCACCCCCCCCATACACATCAACCATCCACCACCCCCATACACATCAACCATCCACCACCCCCCATACACATCAACCATCCATCCCCCCATACACATCAACCATCCACCACCCCATACACATCAACCATCCACCACCCCATACACATCAACCATCCACGCCCCCATACACATCAACCATCCACCACCCCCATAAACATCAACCATCCACCACCCCCATACACATCAACCATCCACCACCCCCATACACATCAACCATCCACCCCCCCCCCCATACACATCAACCATCCACCCCCCCATACACATCGGCCTAGCAAAACCCAAATGCTTACTTGATGTTATTAGTGCTCACTGTTGCCCCTAGTGGCCAGTTTTGAAGGCTTTTCCCGACGACCTCAGGAAATGGACAGACGTCTAATTTCAAAGTCAATCTTGAGCGATCTGGCTGTGTCTAAGTGCGTGTGTGTGTCTTTCTATTCATCTGATCTGCAGGGATGTGAAAAGCAGAGAGAACAAAGCAGAGATGTGAGAATATGAGAAATCAGCAGGTCCCAGTCACCATTCTCTAGCTCTACTTCCTTTAATTGTGAGGGAGTTAGGGAGTACCATTACATAAAAGCTGCCAAACATCTTAAATGAAGGACTGTAAAAGAAGAAAGAGAACGATACAGAGAGAGAGGGAGAGGGAGAGATAAAGAGAGAAAGAGAGAGAGAGAGAGAGAGCAAGAGAGAGAGAGAGAGAGAGAAAGAGATAAAGAGAGAGAGAAAGAGAGAGAAAAAGATAAAGAGAGATGGAGAGAGAGAGAGAGCAAGAGAGAGAGAGAGAGAGAGAAAGAGATAAAGAGAGATGGAGAGAGAGAGAGAGAGTGAAAGAGAGAGCGAGAGAAAGAGAGCGAGAGAGAAAGAGAAAGAGAGAGAGAAAGAGAGAGAGAGAGAGAGAGAGAAGGAGAGAGACAGAGAGAGAGAGAGGAGAGAGAGAGAGAGAGAGAGAGAGAGAGAGAGAGAGAGAGAGAGAGAGAGCAAGAGAGAGAGAGAAAGAGAGAAGGAGAGAGAGAGAGAAAGAGAGAGAGAGAGAGAAGGAGAGAGAGAATGACGAGTCTTAAGCACCATAGACGCCACATTGAATGTTGATCTGCCTTTCGTCTGCCGGTTGTCTGGTGTGCTGTGTTTTAAGGACCACCCTCTCGCTGGTGGATGTCTGACTACTGAATGATTCTACATGTAAAATCAGTTTGCACTCAATTTGCAAATTACGGCAAAGTCACTCTTTTCAGAGGTGCTAAGTACTCTCGGCTGGCAAACACTACTGGTGTGCCTGAGCCTTTAAATCAAAATCAAATCCAATTTTATTTTTCACTTGCTTCATAAACAACAGGTGTAGACGAACAGTGAAATGGTTACTTACGAGGCCCTTGACCAACAATACAGAGAGAAACAAAATAGAGAAATATTAGAAAAAGAATAACACTTAATAATAAAAATAACAACAAATACACGCGAGCCAGTTTTCCCCAACTAAGATGCCACCAACTTCCTGTGGTAGATATGTACATATAGGTAAGGATAGAGTGACTAAGCAACGGGATAGATAAACAGTAGCAGCAGCGCATGTGATGAATCAAAAAAAGTTACTGCAACAAACATTCAACGCAGATAGTCCGGGTAGTTATTTGGTTAACTATTTAACTAACTATTTAGCAGTCTTTTGGCTATTGTGTAGAAGCTGTTCAGGGTCCTGTTTGTTCCAAACTTGGTACATAGGTACCGGTTGCTGTGCGGTAGCAGAGAGAACATTATTTGTTGACGTGGGTGGCTGGAGTCTTTGACAATTTTTAGGGCCTTCCTCTGACACCGCCTGGTATGGAGGTCCTGGATGGCAGGGAGCTCAGCCCCAGTGATGTACTGGGCCGTACGCACTACCCTCTGTAGCGCCTTGCGGTCAGATGTCAAGCAGTTGCCCAAGCGGGGATGCAGCCAGTCAAAATGCTTTCAATTGTGCAGCTGTAGATCTTTTTGAGAATCTGACGGTCTGACAAGCCCTTAACCAACAGTGCAGTTCACATCGGCTACGGAGAACGTGATCATACAGTTACCCAGAACAGCTGGTGCTCTCATGTATGGTTCAGTGTTGCTTGTATCGAAGCGAGCATAGAAGCATAGAAGGCATTTTGCTCGTCTGGTAGGCTTGCGTCACTGGGCAGCTCATGACTAGGTTTCCCTTTGTAATCCGTGATAGTTTTTAGGCCCTGCCAAATCCGACGAGCGTCAGAGCCGGCATAGTAGGATTCAATCTTAGTCGTGTATTGACTCTTTGCCTGTTTGATGGCTCGTCAGAGGTCATAGCGTGATTTCTTATAAGCATCCAGATAAGTGTCCCTTTCCTTGAAAGCGGCAGCTCTAGCCTTTAGCTAGCAGATGTTGCCTGTAATCCATGGCTTCTGGTGGGGTATGTACGTATAGTCACTGTGGGGACAACGTCATCAATGCACGTAATAATTAAGCCTGTTACTGATACGCTAAACTCCTCAATGCCATCGGATGAATCCCGGAACATTTTCCAGTCTGTGCTAGTGAAACAGTCCCCTAGCTTACCATCCGCTTCATCAGAAGCTTTCGTATTAAACACATCACATTTCTGTTTACATTTTTGGATGTAAGCGGGAATCGGGAGGCTAGAGCTATGGCCAGATTTGCCAAATGGAGGGTGAGGGAGAGCTTTGTACGTTTATTACGTTTATGTGTGTGGCGTAAAGGTGATCCAGAGTTCTGTCACCTCTAGCTGCACAGGTGACATGCTGGTAGAAATGAGGTAAACGGATTTCAGTTTCCCTGCATTAAAATCACCGGCCACTAGGAGCATTATACAGCTGGTTGAGTCTGGTCTTACTGCCAGCATCGGTTTGTGGTGGTAAATAGACAGCTACGAAAAATATGGATGAAAACTCTCTTGGTAAATAGTGTGGTCTATAAATTGTCATGAGGTATTGTAACTCAGGTGAGTAGAACCTTGAGACTTCCTTTAATATTAGAGACCAGCTGTTGTTAACGAAGAGATACAAACCTCCCCCCTTGTGCTTACCTGAAGCTGCCGTTCGGTACTACCAATGCAATACAAAAACCAACTAGATTTACAGTACCAGTCAAAAGTTTGGACACACCTACTCATTCAAGGGTTTATCTTTATTTTTTACATTGTAGAATAATAGTGAAGACATCAAAACTATGAAATAACACACATGGAATCATGTAGTAACCAAAAAAGTGATTGTTCAAAGTAGCCACCCTTTGCCTTGATGACAGCTTTACACACTCTTGACATTCTCTCAACCAGCTTCATGAGGTAGTCACCTGGATTGCTTTTCCATCATCCTTGAAGGAGTTCCCACATATGCTGAGCACTTGTTGGCTGCTTTTCCTTCACTCTGCGGTTCAACTCATCCTAAACCATCTCAATTGGGTTGAGGTCGGGTGATTGTGGAGGCCAGGTCATCTGATGCAGCGCTCCATCACTCTCCTTCTTGGTCAAATTGCCCTTACAAAGCCTGGAGGCTTTGTTTTGGGTTATTGTCCTGTTGAAAAACATATGATAGTCCCACTAAGCGCAAACCAGATGGGATGGCGTATCGCTGCAGAATGCTGTGGTAACCATGCTGGTACAAGTATGCCATGAATTCTAACTAAGTCACAGACAGTGTTACCAGCAAAGCACTCCCATACCATCACACCTCCTCCTCCATGCTTCACGGTGGGAACCACACATGGTGAGATCATCCGTTCATCTACTCTGCGTCTCACAAAGACACGGCGGTTGGAACCAAAAATCTCAAATTTGGACTCATCAAACCAAAGGACAGATTTCCTCCGGTCTAATGTCCATTGCTCATGTTTCTTGTCCCAAGCAAGTCTCTTCTTCTTATTGGTGTCCTTCAGTAGTGGTTTCTTTGCAGCAATTCGACCATGAAGGCCCGATTCACGCAGCCTCCTCTGAACAGTTGATGTTGAGATGTGTCTGTTACTTGAACTCTGTGAAGCATTTATTTGGGCTGCAATCTGAGGTGCAGTTAATTGCCGATTTCTGAGGCTGGTAACTCTAATGAACTTATCCTCTGCAGCAGAGGTAACTCTGGGTCTTCCATTCCCTTGGCGGTCCTCATGGGAGCCAGTTTCATCATAGCACTAGATGGTTTCTGCGACTGCACTTGAAGAAACCTTCAAAGTTCTTGAAATGTTCCGTTTTGACTGACCTTCATGTCCTAAAGTAATGATGGACTGTCGTTTCTCTTTGCTTATTTGAGCTTGGTATTTTAACAAATTGGGCTATCTTCTGTATACCAACCCTTCTTTGTCACAACACAACTGATTGGCTCAAACACATTAAGAAGGAAAGAACTTCCACAAATTGATTACTACATGATTCCATATGTGTTATTCCATAGTTTTGATGTTTTCACTATTATTCTACAACATAGAAAATAGTAAAAAAAATAAAGAAAACCCCTGGAATGAGTATCTGTGTCTAAACTTTTGGCTGGTACTGTCACGTTCCGGACCTATTTATGTTAGTTGTTATGTGTGTTTTGGTCAGGACGTGAGGTTGGGTGGGCATTCTATGTTTTCTGTTTCTGTGTTGGTTTTGGGTTACCTGGTATGGCTCTTAATTAGAGGCAGGTGTTTGGCGTTCCTCTAATTAAGAGTCATATTTAGGTAGGCGTTGTCACAGTGTTCGTTGTGGGTGATTGTCTTCCGTGTCAGTATGTATGTTCGTGCCACACGGGACTGTAGCGTTTGTTTGTTTCGTTTCGTTTCGACGTCGTCTGTTTCCTGTACGTGAGTTTATGTTTAGTTATGTAAGTTTATGTTCAGGTTTCGTTCTACGTCGTTTTCTTATTTTGTAAGTTTGTTAAAGTGTTTGTTTTCATGTTGCCATCTTCATCGTTGTTATAAATAAAAAGATGGCTTATTTCCCGCAAGCTGCGTTTTGGTCGGAAGATCCTTCTCTCCTCACCTCATCCGAGGATGAGGAGAGCACCAGGCGTTACAGAATCACCCACCACGCTAAGACCAAGCGGCAAGGGAAAAATAAACGGAGTAAGGGACAGGAGAGAAAGGAGCAATGGACATGGGATGATGTATTGGACGGAAAGGGTTGCTACACTTGGGAGGAGATCCTGGCTGGTAGGGATCGCCTCCCATGGGAACAGGTGGAGGCACTGAGGAGAGCAGAGGCTACCGGGGAGAGGAACCGGAGCTATGAGGGAACGCGTCTGGCACGGAAGCCAAAAAAGCCCGTAAGTAATTCCCAAAAATTTCTTGGGGGGGGGGCTAGGAGGTAGTGGGCCAAGGGCAGGTAGGAGACCTGCGCCCACTTCCCAGGCTTACCGTGGAGAGCGGGAGTACGGGCAGGCGCCGTGTTACGCAGTAGAGCGCACGGTGTCTCCTGTACGAGTGCATAGCCCAGTGCGGGTTATTCCACCTCCCCGCACTGGGAGGGCTAGATTGGGTATTGAGCCAGGTGTCATGAGGCCGGCTCAACGCGTCTGGTCTCCAGTGCGTCTCCTCGGGCCGGCATACATGGCACCTGCCTTACGCATGGTTTCTCCGGTTCGCCTACATAGCCCGGTGCGGGTTATTCCACCTCCCCGCACTGGTCGGGCAACCGGGAGTATTCAACCAGGTAAGGTTGGGCAGGCTCAATGCTCAAGAGTGCCAGTACGCCTCCACGGTCCGGTATTTCCGGCACCACCTCCCCGCCCCAGCCTAGTACCTACAGTGTCTACACTACGCACTAGGCTACCAGTGCGTATCCAAAGCCCTGTTCCTCCTCCACGCACTCTCCCTGTAGTGCGTGTATCTAGCCCGGTGCCTCCAGTTCCGGCCCCACGCACTAAGCTACCAGTGCGTCTCCAGAGCCCTGTACAAACTGTATCTTCTCCCCCTACTAATCCTGATGTGCTTGTCCTCAGCCCGGCGTCACCAGTGCCGGTACCACGCATCAGTTATAGAGTGGGCTTTGAGAATACAGTGTGCCCTGTCCCTGCTCCCCGCACTAGTAGGAAGGTGCTTATCCTTAGCCCGGTGCCTCCAGTTCCGGCACCACGCACCAGGTCTACAGTGCACCGTATCCGGCCAGAGCCATCCGTCTCCCCAGCGCCATCTGAGCCATCCGTCTCCCCAGCGCCATCTGAGCCATCCGTCTCCCCAGCGCCATCTGAGCCATCCGTCTCCCCAGCGCCATCTGAGCCATCCGTCTCCCCAGCGCCGTCTGAGCCATCCGTCTGTCAGAGAGCCATGAGCAGCCAGAACTGTCAGAGCGCCATGAGCAGCCAGAGCCGTCAGAGCGCCATGAGCAGCCAGAGCCGTCAGAGCGCCAGGAGCGTCGAGAGCCGTCAGCCTGCCATGAGCGTCGAGAGCCGTCAGCCTGCCATGAGCGTCGAGAGCCGTCAGCCTGCCATGAGCGTCGAGAGCCGTCAGCCTGCCATGAGCGTCGAGAGCCGTCAGCCTGCCATGAGCGTCGAGAGCCGTCAGCCTGCCATGAGCGTCGAGAGCCGTCAGCCTGCCATGAGCGTCGAGAGCCGCCAGCGAGCCATGAGCAGCCAGAGCCGTCAGAGAGCCATGAGCAGCCAGAGCCGTCAGAGAGCCATGAGCAGCCAGAGCCGTCAGAGAGCCATGAGCAGCCAGAGCCGTCAGAGCGCCATGAGCAGCCAGAGCCGTCAGAGCGCCATGAGCAGCCAGAGCCGTCAGAGCGCCATGAGCAGCCAGAGCCGTCAGAGCGCCATGAGCGTCGAGAGCCGTCAGCCTGCCATGAGCGTCGAGAGCCGTCAGCCTGCCATGAGCGTCGAGAGCCGTCAGCCTGCCATGAGCGTCGAGAGCCGTCAGCCTGCCATGAGCGTCGAGAGCCGTCAGCCTGCCATGAGCGTCGAGAGCCGTCAGCCTGCCATGAGCGTCGAGAGCCGTCAGCCAGCCATGAGCGTCGAGATTCGTCAGTCAGCCATGAGCTGCCCTTCAGCCTGAAAAGGCTAGATACCCAGAACTGCCCATCAGTCCAGAGCTGTCTCTCTGTCCGGAGCTGCCTTTCAGTCCGGAGTTGCCCCTCTATCCTGATCTCCCTCTCTATCTTCATCTACCTCTATATTCTTATCTATCCCTCTGTCTTGATTTATCTCTCTGTCCCGGTGTTGTCCTTATTAGGTAGGTTATTAAGAGGATTTTGTGGGGGAAAAAAGAGGGTGGACATTCTTGGAGGGAGGAAGCTAGGATGGATTATGGTGGGGTGGGAACCGCGCCCGGAGCCTGAGCCACCACCGTGGTTAGATGCCCACCCAGACCCTCCCCTAGACTTTGTGCTGGTGCGTCCGGAGTTCGCACCTTGTGGGGGGGGTAATGTCACGTTCCGGACCTATTTATGTTAGTTGTTATGTGTGTTTTGGTCAGGACGTGAGGTTGGGTGGGCATTCTATGTTTTCTGTTTCTGTGTTGGTTTTGGGTTACCTGGTATGGCTCTTAATTAGAGGCAGGTGTTTGGCGTTCCTCTAATTAAGAGTCATATTTAGGTAGGCGTTGTCACAGTGTTCGTTGTGGGTGATTGTCTTCCGTGTCAGTATGTATGTTCGTGCCACACGGGACTGTAGCGTTTGTTTGTTTCATTTCGTTTCGACGTCGTCTGTTTCCTGTACGTGAGTTTATCTTTAGTTATGTAAGTTTATGTTCAGGTTTCGTTCTACGTCGTTTTCTTATTTTGTAAGTTTGTTAAAGTGTTTGTTTTCATGTTGCCATCTTCATCGTTGTTATAAATAAAAAGATGGCTTATTTCCCGCAAGCTGCGTTTTGGTCGGAAGATCCTTCTCTCCTCACCTCATCCGAGGATGAGGAGAGCACCAGGCGTTACAGGTACTGTATATTATCCACGTCAAAAAAATTAAATATCCAGGGATTGTACGTTCGAACGGAGGGTAGAACGGAGGGTGAAGGTGTAGTTTCATCAGGGTACCCACACGTCAGCCTCTCTTACGTCGTCTCTTCCATTTCCGAGTTTAGGGGACTGGGGCCTTGTCTGGGGTGAGCAGTATGTCCAGTTAACAAAGAGACACACCCCTGCCCTCTTTCTTGACGCTGTCATGCGGTCTTGAAGATGCATAAGAAACAGCTAGATGTATATTTCCTTGTTCAGCCACGACTCCGAGGAACATAGGATATTCCATTTCTTCAGGTCCCGTTGATAGAATAGTCTCGGACAGAGGGTAGAGGCAGATCATTTATTTTCCAATGTAGTTAAGTCAGGGTGCCCGCACGTTGGCATCTTAAGCAGACTCTTCAGAGTCTCTGGAATTTGTCCGGGGTGAGCAGTATGTCCTGCGCCGCCGAAACGTTGAAGTAGAATCTTCATCCAAATCCAGGTTAGTGGTCTCTGTTCTGATGTTCAGAAGCTTTTTTCAGTCATAGGAAACGATGGTGGAAACATTATGCACAAAAGTTTATCGGCACAAATAAACGCACAAAATTGCAGAATTGGCCAGGAGCCCGTAAAACAACAGCTATCCATTGCAGCTCAATTATTTTCAAGGACAAGAGAAGCTAAGAATCTAGATTCTAGAACATACTAGAAAGAAGGGAAGAGTCCCTTGAGTTAAATTAACCTCCCAGTATGTCAAGCTACTTTAGTATAATGTAAGACAGAAAAAAACATATGACATACTAAAAATATGTCAAGACCTGCAGCACACAACCCTGAAAACACTCAGGGAATAGACAGAGAACAAATGGTGACGCAGGGGAAAGAGGTAGCCTTGTGGAGCGGGAGATCCAGAGATTCATCGAGAAAGAGGGAGAGAGAGGGAGAGAGAGGGAGAGAGAGGGGGGGGGGGGTGGCCTTGTGGAGAGGGAGATCCAGAGATTCATCGAGAAAGAGGGAGAGAGAGGGAGAGAGAGGGGGGGGGGTGGCCTTGTGGAGAGGGAGATCCAGAGATTCATCGAGAAAGAGGGAGAGAGAGGGAGAGAGAGGGAGAGAGAGGGGGGGGGGTGGCCTGGTGGAGGAGGGAGATCCAGAGATTCATCGAGAAAGAGGAGAGAGAGGGAGAGAGGGGGGGGTGGCCTGGTGGAGAGGGAGATCCAGAGATTCATCGAGAAAGAGGGAGAGAGAGGGAGAGAGAGGGGGGGGTGGCCTGGTGGAGAGGGAGATCCAGAGATTCATCGAGAGAGAGGGAAGAGAGGGAGAGAGGGGGGGGGTGGCCTGGTGGAGAGGGAGATCCAGAGATTCATCGAGAAAGAGGGAGAGAGAGGGAGAGAGAGAGGGGGGGTGGCCTGGTGGAGAGGGAGATCCAGAGATTCATCGAGAAAGAGGGAGAGAGAGGGAGAGAGGAGGGGGGGGGTGGCCTGGTGGAGAGGGAGATCCAGAGATTCATCGAGAGAGAGGGAGAGAGAGGGAGAGAGGGGGGGGGGTGGCCTGGTGGAGAGGGAGATCCAGAGATTCATCGAGAAAGAGGGAGAGAGAGGGAGAGAGAGGGGGGGTGGCCTGGTGGAGAGGGAGATCCAGAGATTCATCGAGAAAGAGGGAGAGAGAGGGAGAGAGAGGGGGGGGTGGCCTGGTGGAGAGGGAGATCCAGAGATTCATCGAGAAAGAGGGAGAGAGAGGGAGAGAGAGGGGGGGGGGTGGCCTGGTGGAGAGGGAGATCCAGAGATTCATCGAGAAAGAGGGAGAGAGAGGGAGAGAGAGGGAGAGAGAGGGAGAGAGAGGGGGGGGTGGCCTGGTGGAGAGGGAGATCCAGAGATTCATCGAGAAAGAGGGAGAGAGAGGGAGAGAGAGGGAGAGAGAGGGAGAGAGAGGGGGGGGGGTGGCCTGGTGGAGAGGGAGATCCAGAGATTCATCGAGAAAGAGGGAGAGAGAGGGAGAGAGAGGGAGAGAGAGGGGGGGGTGGCCTGGTGGAGAGGGAGATCCAGAGATTCATCGAGAAAAAGGGAGAGAGAGGGAGAGAGAGGGAGAGAGAGGGAGAGAGAGGGAGAGAGAGGGGGAGAGAGGGGGGGGGGGGGGGGGGGGCCTGGTGGAGAGGGAGAGATCCAGACCCAGATGTATGTGCAGGCTAGGGGGCTGAGAGAGGGAGAAGGCTGCCTGGGGGAGTTCTCAGCTGAGGTAGCCTATAGAGCACTGGAGAGGAGGAGCAGAGGAGAGGAGGAGAAGAGGAGAGGAGGAGAGAGGGAGAGGATGAGAAGAGGAGAGGAGGGGAGGAGGAGAAGAGGAGAGGAGGGGAGGAGGAGAAGAGGAGAGGAGGAGAGAGGGAGAGGAGGGAGAAAAAGACAACGTCGTGACTCGTATAGGAATTACGTCACCGGTTGGAAAATAATGAAGGAGCAGACGAGGAGGAGAGGGGAGGAGGAGAGGAGCATTGTGTGGGTAGAATGAACACTGGAGGCAGGTACCACTGTGTGTGGGTGATAAAGAGTGCGTGGGACTACTGAGAGAGAGACAGAGAGAGAGAGAGGGGGGGGGAGGAGAAGAGAGATGGAGAGGGAGAGAGAAAGAGAGAGAGAGTGTGGGAGTAAGAGTTGGTAGGTGAGGATGGTGGGGTACAAAAATCATGACTTTGTATGTGCTCCTGTGTGTGTGTGACTGTGTATGGGTGTGTGAGTGTGTGCTTGTGTGTGTACATACATCGCTGGTGTGTCTTGAGATTATATTCTACATACTCAGTGCTGTATTCAGAATACACAGGTAGAACTAGACAAATGAAAAACAGAAGTGGAAAGTCACTAAAACGGTACCCCTGCCCTCCACTTTATCTCTCTCTCTCTCTCTCTCTCTCTCTCTCTCTCTCTCAATTCAATTCAATTCAATTCAATTGACTTTATTGACATGGTAGGTTCTCTCTCTCTGTCTGTCTCTCTCTCTGTCTCTCTCTCTGTCTATCTCTCTCTCTTTCTGTCTCTCTCTCGCTCTCTCTCTCTGTCTGTCTCTCTCTCTCTCTCTCTCTCCCTCCCTTTCTCTCTCTCTCTCTCTTCTCTCTCTCTCTCTTTCTCTCTTCTCTCTCTCTCTCTTTCTCTCTCTCTCTCTCAGTTGTTAATCAAGCTCATAGAGGCCCTCCAACACTAAAACCAAAAGATCACTATCGGGGCGCTTTAAAAAGCAAGCCTGGAGATAATGTCCGAGATCTGTCAGGCCTGAGGCTGAGAGAAGTAGCCTGACAGGAGAGAAGTAACCTGACAGGAGAAAAGTGTCAGGCCTGAGGCTGAGAGAAGTAGCCTGACAGGAGAGAAGTAGACCGACAGGAGAGAAGTAGCCTGACAGGAGAGAAGTGTCAGGCCTGAGGCTGAGAGAAGTAGCCTGACAGGAGAGAAGTGTCAGGCCTGAGGCTGAGAGAAGTAGCCTGACAGGAGAGAAGTGTCAGGCCTGAGGCTGAGAGAAGTAACCTGATAGGAGAGAAGTAGACCAACAGGAGAGAAGGAGCCTGACAGGAGAGAAGTAGCCTGACAGGAGAGAAGTGTCAGGCCTGAGGCTGAGAGAAGTAGCCTGACAGGAGAGAAGTAGCCTGACAGGAGAGAAGTGTCAGGCCTGAGGCTGAGAGAAGTAGCCTGACAGGAGAGAAGTAGCCTGACAGGAGAGAAGTGTCAGGCCTGAGGCTGAGAGAAGTAGCCTGACAGGAGAGAAGTAGCCTGATAGGAGAGGAGTGTCAGGCCTGAGGCTGAGAGAAGTAGCCTGACAGTCAGTCTGGTTTAGCCAGGCAAGAAGAGCAGTCCCAGGAGCTGAGATAACAGAAGAACCACTGACCTGAGTCAAGATGCATCTTCCTCCTCTAATTGACACCGGGCCCTCTGTTTGAGATAGAGTTCCCCTTAGCATTACTAATTAAAGGTGAAGATGTATTTACACTCTAGTTAACATCTGACTTGACTTGATATTCCTTTTAGCTAGTGGAGCTAAGAGACAAAACAGTGCATCTCCGTCAAACCCTGTTCTGGGTTCTGAGTCTGCATCCAAAGTAGAGGGTCAAACCGGTGGTGTGAGGAGAATGATACAACCCACGTTAAACTCTACAGGCCCCAGTTCAGTTAAGCGACAACAACAACAAGACATGGAAGAACAGGAATCACCACTCGTCTGTATCTGATCCTTCCTGTGTTTTGTGTGTGTGTGTGTGTGTGTGTGCGTGCGTGCGTGCGTGCGTGTGTGTGTGTGTCCTCTCTGTGGTGTAGAGACACAGACCTCCAGTGAGACAG
This sequence comes from Salvelinus fontinalis, assembly GCF_029448725.1. Lineage (NCBI taxonomy): Eukaryota > Metazoa > Chordata > Actinopteri > Salmoniformes > Salmonidae > Salvelinus > Salvelinus fontinalis. The sequence goes on from NC_074673.1 coordinate 7,988,523, forward strand.
TGTCTTCACTGGCCCGTCTAACACACTGTGACTGCTCTCTACTACACAGAGAACAACAAAAGCCTTCCCGGCATTCCTCTCATAATGTATAATTAAGCAATAAGTCCCGAGGGGGTGTGTGGTATATGGCCAATATACCACGGCTAAGCGCTGTTCTTATGCATTACGCAACTCGGAGCGCCTGGACACAGCCCTTAGCCGTGGTATATTGGCCATATATCACAAACCTCTGAGGTGCCTTATTGCTATTATAAACTGGTTACCAACTTAGTTAGAGCTGTAAAAATAAATGTTTTGTCATACCCGTGGGATACAGTCTGATATACCATGGCTTTCAGCCAATCAGCATTCAGGGCTCGAACCACCCAGTTTATAGTAAATACTATATCACTGTTATCGTGCTGCTCTACTCCGTTTCATGTGACAGTTGAAGAGAGTCGTTGCACATTTACAATACATGTATATTTGAGTTGTTTAGCAGACGCTCTCATGCAGAGTGACTCAAATCAGTAGTACGCATGAAGCTTCGGGCTGCATACCAGCAGTCTGACACGGCCTCTTTAGGTCAAATACGTTTCAAAAGAGAATGGGTTTTCGTTGTGTGGTTTCATTATTTCTCATAACAGTCCACATACGCTTTACAGATCCTACAGCTTCTGATAAACGTTACAACTGAAAAAACATGACTATTTACAGTAGCCTAACATCATATCAAATCAAATGAATCACATCAAATCAAATGAATCACATCAAATCAAATGAATCACATCAAATCAAATGAATCACATCAAATCAAATGAATCACATCAAATCAAATCAAATGAATCACATCATATCAAATCAAATTAATCACATCAAATCAAATTAATCACATTGAATCAAATCAAATCAAATGAATCACATCACATCAAATTAAATGAATCACATCAAAACAAATGAATCACATCGAATCACATCAAATCAAATGAATCACATCAAATCAAATGAATTATATTGATTCACATCAAATCAAATGAATCACATCGAATCAAATGAATCACATCAAATCAAATGAATCATATTGAATCACATCAAATCAAATGAATCACATCAAATCAAATGAATCACATCAAATGAATCACATCAAATCAAACGAATCACATCAAATCAAATGAATCACATCAAATCAAATGAATCACATCATATCCAATGAATCACATCAAATCAAATGAATCATATCGAATCACATCAAATCCAATGAATCACATCAAATCAAATGAATCATATCGAATCACATCAAATCAAATTAATCACATCAAATCAAATTAATCACATCAAATCCCAGTCATTGTCCATTCACTTGTAAATACTGACAATATACACTTCTGTAACATGCTATACTATTACCTGTCCATTCAAACGTGATGCTGTAACAACACATTGCATCAAATCACAGTCATAGTTAATAATTGACCATTCACTTCTACTAATGGCCATGCTATCCCCAGTTTAAAACCCCTGGCCATGTTATCCCCAGTTTACAACCCTGGCCTTGCTATCCCCTATATTCCCATCCATTCATACCTGATGCTGTGATTTCTCCATTAAATCTCCTGTATTCCCATAGCACACAGTAACTTCCACTCTGTCCAATCTCCACTCTGTCCAATCTCCACTCTGTCCAAACTCCACTCTGCAGTCTCTCCACTCTGCAGTCCTGAAGCCTGACAACTCAGAGATGGAATATAGCTCTCTTTTATCTGACACAAGAAGAACAGACTATCTCTCTCCTCCTCCTCTTCCCTCTCCTCAAACCACCTGATCACTTGTCCTTTCTCCTCCTCCTCCTCCTCAGTTCAACAGTTCGTCCCTGTCTACTGAACTTTCTCTGTGTTCCTCTGAGTCTACACTTACCACTGACCTATACAAACAAAGCAAGTATCATATCATTTGATCATATCTGCTCTTTGGCCTAGTGCTGTTAAAATAGGTTATATACACACACACACACACACACACACACACACACACACACACACACACACACACACACACACACACACACACACACACACACACACACACACACACACACACACACACACACACACACACACACACATACATGGAAACACACACACACGTAAACACACACACGTAAAGTAATGCAAGGGGGAAAAATGCAGCCAATTTGGGAGTGGGTGTGGATGACCACACACCTTAGCAGTCATCTTAGCAGTAAACTCATACACAACAAACAGTTGCACACACTCACAGACAGACAGACAGACAGACAGACAGAGCCAGAGAGAGAGAGAGGGGGGGAGAGAGACAGAGGGGGGGAGAGAGAGAGAGAGAGAGAGACAGAGATAATAATGGGGGAGGAGAGAAAGAGTAGGCGAAAGGGTCAAAAAACTCCTCCACACGCCCACCTCAGCTGAAGGCAAAGACAAAACACACAGAGAGCTGAAAGTCAGCGCAGCAACAGGCAAGCATACACACACACACACACACACACACACACACACACACACACACACACACACACACACACACACACACACACACACACACACACACACACACACACACACACACACACACACACACACACACACACACACACACACACACACACACAGTCAGTACCTGGGGGGTAGTGGAGGGTCCCAGGTAGCTGAAGAGTCTGCCCTGTTCTCGGGAGCGTGGGAGAGAAAGATGCGGAGAGAAAAGAGGTCGAGAGAAAAGTCTCTCTCTCTCTCTCTCTCTTCCGCTCTCTCTCTCTCTCTCTCTCTCTATTCTCTCTCTCTCTATTCTCTCTCTCTCTCCCTCCCTCTCTCTCTCTCTCTATTCTCTCTCTCTCTCCCTCCCTCTCTCTCTCTCCCTCTCTCTCTCTCCCTCTCTCTCTCTCTCTCTCTCACTATTCTCTCTCTCTCTCTCTCTCTCTCTCTCCAGCTCTCTCTCTCTCTATTCTCTCTCTCTCTCTCCAGCTCTCTCTCTCTCTCTCTCTCTCTCTATTCTCTCTCTCTCTCTCTCTCTATTCTCTCTCTCTCTCTCTCTCTCTCTCCCTCCCTCTCTCTCTCTCTCTCTCTCTCTCTCTCTCTCTCTCTCTCTCTCTCTCTCTCTCTCCAATCAATTCAATTCAATTCAATTGACTTTATTGACATGGCAAGTTCATTATTACTTACAGTACATTGTCAAATCGAACATATCGAAAAAATTAAAAATGAAATATATATGTATATATATATACAAAAAATGTATATATTTATATATAAATAAATGGTGGGACCAACAGCAATAATAATGGTAGTAGTGGACATGGGATTACCATTAACAACAACTACAACAACAATATTATAATCAGAACAACAATACATCTCTCTATCTGTGTGTCTCTCTCTCTGTGTGTCTCTCTCTCTGTCTCTCCTTCCCTTTTTCTACAACTGACTCTGGACAAGTGCTGTGTGTGACCAAGTTCTCAAAGCTTTTCTCCCTCTTGCTCTCTCCTGCTCAAGCACACACTCCCTTACACGGACGTACTCACACACACATCCCCTCTGCCAAATGTATTTACCTTTAGTGACGGTGGGTGCAATTGTGCTCTGTGTCTGTGTGGCTCTGGAGGCTGGCAGCAACCTCTGTAGATTACTGATCATTTCCCCTTCATTGTTCCTTTCCCCTCCCCTGGGCTCTCTCTCTCTCTCTCTCTCTCTCTCTCTCTCTCTCTCCAGTGTTCACCGCTAATGAACGGCTCTCAATCTAAAAACAGTGTCTTACGTATCCGCCCTCCTGTCACCCCCCCGCTCCAGTCTTCTCTTTCTTCTTCCCTCCTTTATTCATCTCTCTCTCTTTCCCTCTTTCTCACATCTGGTAGTTTATCTACGCAACAAGCCAGAAATGCATTGTGCCGTGAGACAGAGTCAGAATACATGACTTTAGAGGACTAGACAAGAGTCTCTTTCCCTCGCTGGCCTCCCCCTTCCTCCCCCTCCCTCCCTCCCCAGAGGACGTTCATACCACGACACTGTCACAAAGCAGGAAGTGCTTACACAAGAATCAAGTAGCATGTTTTAATCTGAATGATAAATTGTTTTCCTATATTTGGACAGCACAGAAAAAACCAACTCATGCATGTGATGTGACGAAACTGACTGTAAATACCGTAGAGTGCATATAAATATTTTGGTAAGTGACGGTGGGTGCAATTGTGCTCTGCGTCTGTGTGTGACAGAAAGAGCGAAAGAGAGAGAGAGGGAGAGAATAACAACATCCAGAGTCAGTAAGATAAGAAGAACAACAACAGACAGAGATTGATGTCTCTTAGTGAACCAGTTTCATCAATTTCCTGAAATATCTGTGATACCATCAGATGAGGAACTGGTGACCTAATGTTGCCCACATACAAAAACAGGAAAGGAACAATCACATGTAGAGTTCTGAGAGGAAGTGATGCGCGTTGTTCACAGCGGCAGTCAAATCAAATCAAATCAAAGTTTATTTGTCACGTGCGCTGAATACAACAGGTGTAGACCTTACAGTGAAATGCTGAATACAACAGGTGCAGACCTGACAGTGAAATGCTGAATACAACCGGTGTAGACCTGACAGTGAAATGCTGAATACAACAGGTGTAGACCTCACAGTGAAATGCTGAATACAACAGGTGTAGACCTGACAGTGAAATGCTGAATACAACAGGTGTAGACCTCACAGTGAAATGCTGAATACAACAGGTGTAGACCTGACAGTGAAATGCTGAATACAACAGGTGTAGACCTCACAGTGAAATGCTGAATACAACAGGTGTAGACCTTGCAGTGAAATGCTGAATACAACCGGTGTAGACCTGACAGTGAAATGCTGAATACAACAGGTGTAGACCTTACAGTGAAATGCTGAATACAACAGGTGTAGGTAGACCTTACAGTGAAATGCTGAATACAACAGGTGCAGACCTGACAGTGAAATGCTGAATACAACCGGTGTAGACCTGACAGTGAAATGCTGAATACAACAGGTGTAGACCTCACAGTGAAATGCTGAATACAACAGGTGTAGACCTGACAGTGAAATGCTGAATACAACCGGTGTAGACCTGACAGTGAAATATGCTGAATACAACAGGTGTAGACCTCACAGTGAAATGCTGAATACAACAGGTGTAGACCTGACAGTGAAATGCTGAAATGCTGAATACAACAGGTGTAGACCTCACAGTGAAATGCTGAATACAACAGGTGTAGTAGACCTCACAGTGAAATGACGAATACAACAGGTGTAGTATACCTCACAGTGAAATGCTGAATACAACAGGTGTAGACCTGACAGTGAAATGCTGAATACAACAGGTGTAGACCTCACAGTGAAATGCTGAATACAACAGGTGTAGTAGACCTCACAGTGAAATGCTGAATACAACAGGTGCAGACCTGACAGTGAAATGCTGAATACAACAGGTGTAGACCTGACAGTGAAATGCTGAATACAACAGGTGTAGACCTCACAGTGAAATGCTGAATACAACAGGTGTAGTAGACCTCACAGTGAAATGACGAATACAACAGGTGTAGTATACCTCACAGTGAAATGCTGAATACAACAGGTGTAGACCTGACAGTGAAATGCTGAATACAACAGGTGTAGTAGACCTCACAGTGAAATGCTGAATACAACAGGTGTAGTAGACCTGACAGTGAAATGCTGAATACAACAGGTGCAGACCTGACAGTGAAATGCTGAATACAACAGGTGTAGACCTGACAGTGAAATGCTTCGTTCTCACTGCAGTCAAGTTGAACTGAAACATGGATTTATCTAGCCTGAGTGCCAGTCTGTTTGTGCTATCACGCCAAATCCTTGTCACTCCTTGTCATGCTAAAAATGCCATGTGTGGCTTGAAAATTACATCAATTAAGTTGGCAAGAGCGCAAACAGATCTGACACCAGGCTAATATTCAAAACAACAGATCTGACACCAGGCTAATATTCAAAACAACAAATCTGACACCAGGCTAATATTCAAAACAACAGATGTGACACCAGGCTAATATTCAAAACAACAGATTTGACACCAGGCTAATATTCAAAACAACAGATCTGACACCAGGCTAATATTCAAAACAACAGATCTGACACCAGGCTAATATTCAAAACAACAGATCTGACACCAGGCTAATATTCAAAACAACAGATCTGGTGCCTCCCGAGTGGCACAGCGGTCTAAGGCACTGCATCACAGTGATTGAGGCGTCACTACAGACCCGGGTTCGATCCCAGGCGGTGTCAGATTTGGAGGCCCATCAGGCGGCGTACAATTGGCCCAGCGTTGTCCAGGTTAGGAAAGGATTTGATGTCTTTGTCCCATCGCGCTCTAGTGACTCCTTGTAGCGAGCCGGGCGCCTGCAAGCTGACTTCGGTCGCCAGTTGTACCGTGTTTCCTCTGACACATTGGTGCCTCTGGGATAAGTGAACAGTTTGTCAAGAAGCAGTGCGGCTTGGCAGGGTCATGTTTCGGAGGACGCATGGCTCTCGACCTTCGCCTCTCCCGAGTCCGTATGGGAGTTGAAGTGATGGGACAAGACTGTAACTACCAATTGGATACCACCAAAAAATGGGTAAAAAAACACACACAAAAAAAAACAGATCTGACATCAGGCTAATATTTATCTCTGTAACCTGAACCATAGAAATATAATTAACCAGGCTGGTCTCATAGACTAAGCGTAACATAGTAAATGAAAATCAGTGACAGTGAAATTAGTATGATACTTGTTGTTCTGTTTAGTATGGTTACATAGGACAGAAGGTTACTTAAGGAAAAAATGAAAGGAAGGTGGTTAGTCGAGGTGGATGGGTGGGCGTAAAGTACAAATGTCTTGCAACTGAAAGGTTGCCTGTTTGACTCTACTTTGCAACTACTTAGCATGTTAGCTAACCCTTCCCCTAACCCCTAGCTTAGCTAATGTTAGCCACCTAGCTAACATTAGCGTTAACCACCTAGCCAGCTGGCTAACGTTAGCCACAACAAACCGTAAATTGTAGACTATCATATGTAATGCAAATTTGTAACATATTCTACGAATTGCAATTTGTAACATATCATAGAAATTGTAATTCATATCAAAATGGATGACAGACATCCACAAATTAATTCATACCAAACCAAACGTAACATATAGTGTCCCGGATTTTTGTTTATTAGATAGATGATTTTACTAGTCAAATGCACAGATGTATTTGCAGGGCACAGTGAAACATTACGATACATTCATAACAGATTTCCCAACACACTAAGGGTGTGCCCTCAGGCCTCTGCTCCACTATCACAAATCTACAACACAAAATCCTATGTTATCATTGTTTGTATTATTGTTTGTATGCATGTGTCTACGTTTGTGTTGCTTCCCCGCTGTTCCATAAGGAGTATTTTTATTTGTTTTTTAAATCAAATTTTACTGCTAGGTAGTACTTTGCACCTCCCATAGTCTGTTCTGGACTTGGGGACTGTGAAGAGACCTCTGGTGGCACGTCTTGTGGGGTATGCATATCTGAGCTGTGTGCTAGTCGTTTTAACAGACAGCTCTGTGTTTTCAACCTCTCACAAATAAAAGTAGTGGTGAAGTCAATCTCTCCTCCACTTTGAGCCATGAGAGATTGAAATTCATATTATTAATGTTTGCTCTCTGTCGTGCTGCCCTGTTCTGAGCCAATTGCAATTTTCCTAAGTCCCTCTTTGTGGCACCTGACCACACTACTGAACAGTAGTCCAGGTGTGACAAAACGAGGGCCTGTAAGGACCTGCCTTGTTGATAGTGTAGTTAAGAAGGTAGAGCAGCGCTTTAATATGGACAGACTTCTCCCCATCTTTGCTACTGTTGTATCCACATGTTTTGACCATGACAGTTTACAATCCAGGGTTACTCCAAGCAGTTTAGTCACCTCAACTTACTCAATTTCCACATGATTTATTACAAGATTTAGTTGAGGTTTAGGGTTTAGTGAATGATGTGTCTGAAATACAATGCTTTTTAGGGAAACAATGAGTTTCCCACCCGAGTTACACCCTGACCAACCAAACACAGAGAATAAAAAGATCTCTACGATCAGGGCGTGACAGTACCCCCCCCCCAAAGGTGCGGACTCCGGCCGCAAACCGGACACTATATGGGAGGGTCCGGGTGGGCATCTACTTCAGTGGCGGCTCCGGTGCGGGACGCAGACCCCGCTCAACCTCTGGCTCCCCCCACTTTGGTGGCGCCTCTGGTGCGGGGACCCTCGTCGCCGACCCCGGACTGGGGACCCTCGTTGCAGGCCCGGACTGGGGACCCTCGTTGTAGGCCCCGGACTGAGGACCCTTGTTGCAGGCCCCGGACTGGGGACCCTCGTTGTAGGCACCGGTCTGGGGACCCTCGTTGCAGGCCCCGGACTGCGGACCCTCGTTGCAGGCTCCGGACTGGGGACCGTCGCTGGAGGCTCCGGACTGGGGACCGTCGCTGGAGGTTCCGGACTGTGGCCCGTTGTTGAAGGTTCCGGACTGTGGCCCGTCGTTGGTGGTTCCGGACTGTGGCCCGTCGCTGGAGGTTCCGGACTGTGGCCCGTCGTTGGAGGTTCCGGACTGTGGCCCGCGCCGGAAGCTCTGGACTGGGAACTGTCGCCGGAAGCTCTGGACTGTGGTGACGCCCTGGAGGCTTGATGCGTGGGACCGGTACCGGTGGCACCGGGCTGATGACCCGCACCTCAGGACGAGTGCGGAGAGGAGGCACAGGACATACTGGACTGTGAAGACGTACTGGAGGTCTGATGCGTGGGACCGGCACCGGTGGCACCGGGCTGATGACACGCACCTCAAGGCGAGTGCGGAGAGGAAGCACAGGACGTACTGGACTGTGGAGGCGTACTGGAGGTCTAGAACGCAGCTCTGGCACAATCCGTCCTGGCTGGATGCCCACTCTAGCCCGGCCGATGCGGGGAGCTGGAATATAGCGCACCGGGCTGTGAACGCTGTCACCGCATAACACGGTGCCTGACCAGTACCACGCTCCCTACCGTGAGCATGAGGAGTTAGCTCCACCAACCTACCCGTGTGCCCCCCCCCCCCCCCCCCCCCCCCCCAACAAAAATTTGGGGAGTGGCCTCCCGGTCTTTCTTGCCAGCCGTGACCCTGTGTAACGCTGGTCCCCTTTTCTAGCTGCTTCCGCCTTCCTCGCTGCTTCCACCTGATCCCACGGCAGGCGATCCTTTCCAGCCACAATCTCCTCCCACGTCCAGGATCCCTTTCCTTCCAGAATGTCCTCCCATGTCCACTCTGTCTGCTCCTCCCGGCCATGCTGCTTGGTCCGCTTGTGGTGGGTAGTTCAGTCACGATCGTCGTCAGGTTGAAAATGACCAGACCAAGGTGCAGCGTTGTGAGCGTACATTTATTTTTATTATGAATGTCGCCAACAAAAACAAGAAACAACAAAAACTAACGTGAAGCTGACTAGGGCTATACAGGCCACTAACACAGACAACTACCCACAAATACCAAAAGGAAAAAATGGCTGCTTAAGTATGATTGCCAATCAGAGACAACGATAGACAGCTGTCCCTGATTGAGAACCATACCCGGCCAAAACCTAGAAACATAGAACATAGAGTTTCCCACCCGAGTCACACCCTGACCACCAATCATAGAGAATAAAAAGATCTCTACGGTCAGGGCGTGACACAGGCGTTGCGTGCAGAACCCGCTCCCCTCCAGTGTCCCGCTGGGCGTCTGTACGTTCCGTCTGCTGTCCGTGACCGGCTGATCTATTGGGCCCACACGTCACCCTCCTCTGGTCATCCAGGCATCGGTCGGACGGTGCACTGTCTGAGTGGGAAGTACTGGTGTCCCACTTTGGCTAAGGATGTGAGGGTTTATGTTTCCTCCTGCTCGGTGTGCGCCCAGTGTAAGGCTCCTAGGCACCTGCCCAGAGGTAAGCTACACCCCTTACCCGTTCCACAGCGGCCATGGTCACACCTGTCGATCGATTTCCTTTAAGCACCAGCTGTCAGAGCAGCTCACAGATCACTGCACCTGTACATAGCCCATCTATAAATAGCCCATCCAACTACCTCATCACCATATTGATATTTATTTTATTTATTTTGCTCCTTTGCACCCCAGTATCTCTACTTTCACACTCATCTTCTGCACATCTATCACCCCAGTGTTTAATTTTCCATACTGTAATAATTTCGCCACTATGGCCTATTTATTGCCTCACCCCCCTTATCCTACCTCATTTGCACACAATGTATATAGACTTTCTCTATTGTATTATTGACTGTATGTTTGTTTATTCCATGTGTAACTCCGTGTTGTTGTTTGTGTCGCACTGCTTTGCTTTATCTTGGCCAGGTCGCAGTTGTAAATGAGAACTTGTTCTCAACTAGCCTACCTGGTTAAATAAAGGTGATTTTTTTTTTTTTTTTTTTAAATTAGACTGAGGTACTATAACACTGCTATTGCTAATAGACTGAGGTACTATAACACTACTATTGCTAATAGACTGAGGTACTATAACATTACTATTGCTAATAGACTGAGGTACTATAACACTGCTATTGCTAATAGACTGAGGTACTATAACACTGCTATTGCTAATATACTGAGGTAATATAACATTACTATTGCTAATAGACTGAGGTAATATAACACTGCTATTGCTAATAGACTGAGGTAATATAACATTACTATTGCTAATAGACTGAGGTACTATAACATTACTATTGCTAATAGACTGAGGTACTATAACACTGCTATTGCTAATAGACTGAGGTAATATAACACTGCTATTGCTAATAGACTGAGGTAATATAACATTACTATTGCTAATAGACTGAGGTACTGCAGTTTTGGGCTATTCTTTTTTTTTTTTTTTTACACCTGCACAATCATCTTATTTTACATGGAACGAGCATGATAAAAAATATTTAAAAAAACTTTTCACAATGTTACAATAGCTAATACATGTAATCCAACATCTGGGTTCAATAGTACAACAGTGCTTCACATTCACCCAACATCGGCTACAATCTACTGCTTGGAATCTACTGCATGTGCTGCGTCTTAACTTCAAGCATGGCAGTGGCACCGGGCGGTTGCTAAGCAACAAAAGAAGCGAATCTGAGGTGCCTTTGAATTAGGGCATTTTAAAGTGCTTGGCTGGCTTACGTAACAGGGACCTTACTGATATACTTGGACAGAAAGCAGAATTAGGAATCATATGTGTTTGGTTGAGGAAGATATCCTATGATCCTTGGAAAATTGTGAAATGTAAATCTTTTGTGTTTCAAAGTGCGTTGATACATTGTATCTCTAATGAACAGACCCAGGATCTACATTCTGTTATTTATAGTTCTATGGAGTGTGAGGTGAAGATAAAAAATGTACTGTTGCCATGACAGCAGCAACAGGAAATGGGAAGAGTCCTTTACTGCAAGAAGAGTGTCAATAATGGCCTGAAAGTTGATGCAGGACTTTCTCATCTTGGAAGTAAGCACACACACATGAGAACACTCTCCCTCGCACACACACACACACACACACACACACACACACACACACACACACACACACACACACACACACACACACACACACACACACACACACACACACACACACACACACACACACACACACACACACACACACACACACACACACACACACACAATATGATATCAAGGTAACATCAAATAATTTTGTGATGTTGCACACATGATTATTTAAATTCTCTCTATGCAAATATAGTCTCACCCTCACAATCCCCCTCCTCTAGCAGCCTTTTTCAGTCCCCTCTTCCCCGTCCCATCCCCCTGCCCTGCTGTCCTCTTCCCCGTCCCATCCCCCTGGCCTGCTGTCCTCTTCCCCGTCCCATCCCCCTGGCCTGCTGTCCTCTTCCCCGTCCCATCCTTCTGGCCTCCTGTCCTCTTCCCCGTCCCATCCCCCTGGCCTGCTGTCCTCTTCCCCGTCCCATCCCCCTGCCCTGCTGTCCTCTTCCCCGTCCCCTCCCCCTGGCCTGCTGGCCTCTTCCCCGTCCCATCCCCCTGGCCTGCTGTCCTCTTCCCCGTCCCATCCTTCTGGTCTGTTGTCATCTTCCCCGTCCCATTTCCCTGTCCTGCTGTCCTCTTCCCCGTCCCATCCCCTTGGCCTGCTGTCCTCTTCCGCGTCCCATCCCCCTGGCCTGCTGTCCTCTTCCCCGTCCCATCCCCCTGGCCTGCTGTCCTCTTCCCCGTCCCATCCCCCTGGCCTGCTGTCCTCTTCCCTGTCCCATCCCCCTGGCCTGCTGTCCTCTTCCCCGTCCCATCCTTCTGGCCTCCTGTCCTCTTCCCCGTCCCATCCCCCTGGCCTGCTGTCCTCTTCCCCGTCCCATCCTTCTGGCCTCCTGTCCTCTTCCCCGTCCCATCCCCCTGGTCTGCTGTCCTCTTCCCCGTCCAATCCTTCTGGTCTGCTGTCCTCTTCCCCGTCCCATCCTTCTGGGCTGCTGTCCTCTTCCCCCGTCCCATCCCCCTGGCCTGCTGTCCTCTTCCCCGTCCCATCCCCCTGCCCTGCTGTCCTCTTCCCCGTCCCATCCCCCTGCCCTGCTGTCCTCTTCCCCGTCCCATCCCCCTGCCCTGCTGGCCTCTTCCCCGTCCCATCCCCCTGGCCTGCTGTCCTCTTCCCCGTCCCATCCTTCTGGCCTGCTGTCCTCATTCCCGTCCCATCCCCCTGGCCTGCTGTCCTCATCCCCGTCCCATCCCCCTGGCCTGCTGTCCTCTTCCCCGTCCCATCCTTCTATCCTGCTGTCCTCTTCCCCGTCCCATCCTTCTGGTCTGCTGTCATCTTCCCCGTCCCATTTCCCTGTCCTGCTGTCCTCTTCCCCGTCCCATCCCCTTGGCCTGCTGTCCTCTTCCGCGTCGCATCCTTCTGGCATCCTGTCCTCTTCCCCGTCCAATCCTTCTGGTCTGCTGTCCTCTTCCCCGTCCAATCCTTCTGGGCTGCTGTCTTCTTCCCCGTCCCATCCCCCTGGCCTGCTGTCCTCTTCCCCGTCCCATCCCCCTGGTCTGCTGTCCTCTTCCCTGTCCCATCCCCCTGGCCGGCTGTCCTCCTCCCCGTCCCATCCCCCTGGCCTGCTGTCCTCTTCCCCGTCCCATCCCCATGGTCTGCTGTCCTCTTCCCCGTCCCATCCTTCTGGGCTGCTGTCCTCTTCCCCCGTCCCAGCCCCCTGCCCTGCTGGCCTCTTCCCCGTCCCATACCCCTGGCCTGCTGTCCTCTTCCCCGTCCCATCCTTCTGGTCTGCTGTCCTCATTCCCGTCCCATCCCCCTGCCCTGCTGTCCTCATTCCCGTCCCATCCCCCTGGCCTGCTGTCCTCTTCCCCGTCCCATCCCCCTGGCCGGCTGTCCTCCTCCCCGTCCCATCTCCCTGGCCGGCTGTCCTCCTCCCCGTCCCATCCCCCTGGCCGGCTGTCCTCCTCCCCGTCCCATC